>NC_091578.1:22424838-22427338 GCF_042767895.1 Penaeus vannamei | reverse complement strand
AACAACAGCAACTATAACATCATCTTCAACAACAACAACAGCTACAACTACATCAACAGCAGAGGGTAAGACAAGAGAAGAAAAAACACCTTTTATCGGATAGCCGAATAAACGATAACCTTCGGGAGAAATTCCGATTTATTGAATGGCGCAGAAAACACATTTTAAAAGCAGGAAACGCTCCTGAAATGGAACAATATAAATAAAGGAATTATAAATCGCTTTCCCAGGTGGATTGGAGAACAAGGTAAATGTAAAGCTGCACACGCGTATGTGTACATGGGTGTATGTGCGTGTGTATGTGTGTGTGTGTGTGTGTGTGTGTGTGTTTTATCATGGGATCATCTGGCTTTTTTCTGTTTCATTGAATTGTGATTTTCATTATCATAAATGTCATTTGAATTAACATTCTCTCTGTTATTATGATTTCGATAGTAATAATGATGATTATGATGATGATAATGATGTACTGATGATAATGATAATGATGATAAAAACAATGATAGAGATGATAATAATGTCACAATAGTGACTAATAATAACATTGATGATGATGATAATAATGATAAGAAGAAGAATGCTAACAATAATGATGATAATGATAATGGTGATGATTAAATTTATGATAACAATAAAGATAAAATGATAATAATAGCAGTCATGCTGATAGTAATAGTAATGATAATAATAACAACAGCAACAACAATGATAATAATAATGATATCAATAATGATGATGATAATAATGATATCAATAATGATGATGATGATGATAATGATAATGATAATGATAATGATAACAACAACAACAACAAAAATATTAATCTTGATAATAATAATGATATCAATAATGATGATTATGATAATAATGACAATAATAATGATACTAATAACAACAACAATAAAACTAATAATGAAAATAGTACTAAAACCGATAATGATGATAAAAAATAATGATACTAATAATGATGATGGTAAAAATTATAATGATACTGGCAGTAATAATAATAATAATGCTGATAATATTATAGATAATGATATTAATAATAATGATAATAACAATAATAGTAATTATAATAATAATAATAATAATAATAATAATAATAATAATAATAATAACAATGATAAAATAATAATGATAATAATAATAATAGTAATGATAATAATAATAATAATAATAATAATAACAAAAGTAATAATAATAATAGTAGTAATACTAATACTGATAATAATAATAATGATAATAATAATAATAGGAATAAAAATAATGATCATAAAAGTGATAATAATCATAATGCTAACAACACAAATCATGATTATGATAATAATGATAATTATGATAATAATAGCAACAATAATAATAGAAAAAGTAATAATGATGGTAACAATGATTACAATATTAATATTGATAATGATAATAGTAATTACAACAACAATGGTAATGATGATAATAATGATTATGGGAATAACAATAATTGTGATAACAATAATCAAGATAATAATAACAACAATAGCAATAATAATGGCAATTATAGTAATAATAATAATGATAATAATAATGACTTTATTAACAATAACTATTATAATTTTTATTATCATTGCTATCATCATTTTTGGTATCATCATTGCCGTTATAATTTTATTATTATCACCATTGCTATCATTTTTACTACTGTTTCTTATTATCATTAATAAGAAATAATCATTTTTCATTAATATCATTATCGTTGTTATCATCATTTGCCATTATCATAGTTATCCTTATTGTTATTACCTTTATGATTATCATCATCTATTATCAATATTTTCATAGTTTTTTTTTCTTACTATTATTATCACTATCATTATCGTGATTACTAACAAAATCACCATCAATTTAGTTAATATCATCGCATACACTAGCCGCAGTCGTCGCTGATGTTGTTTTGAAAATAACAGTAGTTGCAGAGGTAGTATTGGTATTCGTAGTTATAGTTGTAGTAGTAGTAGTAGTAATAGTAGCAGATGTAATAGTAGTAATAGTAGTAGTAGAAGATGTTGTTGTTGTTGTAGCAGTAGTTGCAGTTGTATTAGAGTAGCAGTAGTAGTAGTAAAAGTAGAAACAGTCGTAGTAGTTGTAGCAATAGTAATCGCTGTAGTAGTAGTAGTTGTAGTTGTTGTTGTTGTTGTAATAGCAGTAACAATAGACGTAGTAGTAGAAGTAGTAGTAGCAGCAGTAGTAGTAGTAGTAATAATAATGATAATAATAATAATAATAATAAAAATGATAATAATAATAGTAATAATAATAATACTAATAATGATAATAATGATAATAATAATAATAATAATAATAATAATAATAATAATAATAATAATAATAATAATAATAATAATAATAATAATGATAACAATGATAATAATGATAATAATAATGATGATGATGATGATGATGATAATAATAATGATAATTTAGGGTTTGTTCTGACAGGCTCTTCTGATATCAGTCAATTTGTGGCTTG
>NC_091578.1:22414838-22417338 GCF_042767895.1 Penaeus vannamei | reverse complement strand
CATCTCTGTCTCTTCCTCGTTGTTCTTCTCCGCCTTTTACTCGCAGAAATGAGGCCACTGGCGCTCTCATTGCACGCTCACTGCCTCATTGATTATCTGCAACCGTCTATCCGATTGCATTGTTGCGTGCATGCTAGTTAGATTGTTGTTGGTAATATGCTGCCCGTTTGTTTGTCGTCTCTTGGGTTGTCTGTTTGTTTATGTTCGTTTAGCTTCTGTTAGCCTGTTTGTCTGTTATCTGGTCGTCTGTCGTTTGGTATTTGTTGTCTGTTTGTATGTCACATCTCAATCTTTATTGCGTTAGTCTATCGTTCAGAAAAAGTTCTCTTCTGCTTCCCCAGACGCCTAACAAACACAGGTGAAACAGAGAGACCGTGGCCATACACGATGGAAAAAATCATCTTAATTCCAAAAAGAAAAATGGCTTGAATTTACCAACCTAGAGCAACTGGTCAAACAACTCGACCCAAGAAAAGCAAGCAACCTTATCAACAAGCTATCAAGAGATATCAAGCGGTTCCATATATTGTCCCGAGGATACTATAAAGACAAGATTCAATTCACAACCACCTTCAGCATCAGAGAGAAGTACAACAAGCATAGAGACCGCCCACAGGTCACCTCGGAGGCTAAGCATATGATGGGGCAGACGATGTCGTTGATGGGGAATGGGAGGAGGTCCCTGAATTTTGTGGGACGAGATGGCTTAGAGAAATCCGTCTCTCATCTTCAGATTATGAATCGGGGTCTTGCACAAGGTTTCTTAATGCCTTTGCTCTGTTCCGTGTGATTTCCATTGCGCCATCACTTGAGAAGGTAGTCGTGTTACGTACATTATCATATGTGGCTATGTACTGCATCTGTATGGTTTTCCGGTGAGATCTGTCAGTCCCTAGATGTTCAAAGCATTGGGATACAGACGACAGATAGTCGCATATACGAAGGGTATGTAATCCTGAAACTGGTAAACTAACATGTATGCCACATCTTGGTCTGTCGCTCGTTGATTTGTTTGATATTTGTGGATCTAAAGTCTTGTCTTTTGTTAGTCTGTCGCCTGCTGATTTTTGTTTCTTTGTCGGTCGTCTGTTAACGAACGGCAGAGTAACGGCCTACGAATTTATATGCAATGTACTAACAGTCGGTAGACCAATAGACAGCAGGATACCATGAGCTTAACTAACGATAGGATAAGCTAGCAGCCTAGGATGGTATATTAATTAACACACATATTACCAGATGATGTTCTAACAGAAGCCTAGCATGAGATACACTAACAAACGGCATACTAACAGACGACAATTCAATCTAAGGCAGATTAACAGACAATAGAGTGACAGACAATCTAACAGATACACACGAATAAAGACATCAGAGTAATGAATTAACAGTCACATATAAGCAGATGGTTAACAGACACAGGTAAGCTGACAAAAGACTGGCAGACAGCAAACAGAAAACGAAAAAAATGGGAACAGAAAACAGTCTGTCATCTGCTAGTGGTACATTAGTTTACCGTTTGCATACCAGCTGTGTCTAATTATTAACCCTTCGTCTGTCAGTCTGCCTTCTGCTCATAAAACTAAACATTATGTAACGGTTAACGGTAATTACAGCTGTGACAATGGCGACTAGAATCTGTGCCCGCAATGTGGCAGCAATAACAGCAGCGACAGCCAAAATATACTCGTAAAATCGTATTACAAACAAAAAGTACAATAAAACAAGACTAAAAGAGACAGTCCCAAATAATACAGTAGTAAATGCAAGAAAAGCTAATTGGTACAATTAATTATCAAAGTTAAATAAATAACAATAAATGGACAAACTACAGTACGCACCCACAAAAAAAAAAAAAAAAAAAAAAAACATACAAATGATAATATTGCATACAATATGACGAGGAAAAAACACACCAAACCTAAAGATACACAAGTACCGACACAAGAACAAATACACGCCAATACCACCATACCAAATCTTAAAAAAAAAGATAGTACTGCCAACACCAGACAGGAAAAAAGCTAAACTACCGTACAAAATCTATTACCAACACTAGATACGCACGCACACACACACACACACACACGAACACACACACACACACACACACGCACACACACACACACACACACACACACACACACACACACACACACACACACACACACACACCCACACACGCACAGAACACCACGAACACACGCACACACACGCACACACACATCTTTACAACAATTGCCAGACCTCAAAGTACGCACCCCCCAAAAAAAAAAAAAAAAAAAAAAAACACGCACACACACACAAACACACACGCCTTTACAGCCACCGCCCGACCCGCAGTACACGCGCGACACTCTCCGCCGCGCCGCAACTATAAGCAAAGTTCCTTAGAGTGAAAACTGTACTTAAGTAGCGTCGTCGGCGGGGCTTCCGCTTCTCAAACACTCAGGAAACGAGCTTCGAAATCTCGCTGAAACTTGGTTGTTTGGGTTAACGT
>NC_091578.1:22382338-22389838 GCF_042767895.1 Penaeus vannamei | reverse complement strand
TCGCCGGCACAACAGCGCGAGCGATCTCCCTCTAGAAAGGAAGCCAGCCTGATGAACCAGACAATGTCCACCTATCAATCAATAGTCTCACAAGAGCGAACGGTTTATAGGAAAACATTGTATGGAAGGGCCCTCGAATCGCGTAAAACTGGGCGATATTGTTCAAGCAATGAAGTCGGTGGAGAGAGCGAGGGGAAAGTGTTTTAGATTTTTCCTCCTTTTTGTGGGGAATATGGACGGGGGTTCCGGTAAAGTATCTGGTGTTTGGTGTATTGTGGGCTGCGCGGAGGGTGGGTTCCGCTGGGTTGGGTGTTTGAGGCTGTGTTGGGTCGCTGTGTTCGAGGGAGAGAATTGGAAGGGGAGAGGGGAAGGTAAGAGGGAATGAGAGAGAGAGAGAAGGGAAAGAGAGGGGGAGGGAAGGAGGGAGGAAGAGAGAGAGGGGGGGGAGGAGGGAGGAAGAGAGAGAGAGGGGGGGCGGAGGAGGGGAGGAAGGGATGGAGGGACATTGAAAGAGAGAGAGAGGTTAGATAAGTGATCAAGTAAGTGGGAGAAAGAGACAAACAGAGAGGTGGAGAGCATGAATGAATGGGCCAGTGAGTGAATGAATGGGCCAGTGAGTGAATTTATGAGCTAGTGAATGAATGAAAGAACTAGTGAGTGAATGAACGAATCGCGAAAATGAGAAAGAGAAAGGAAACACCAACAAATAATCATACAGAAAGCGAGAGAGAGAGAGAGAGTAAAAGAGAGGAAGGAGACGAGCTGAGCCAAGGCGCCCCAGCGTGTATGCACAAATGGCGTCGAGAGCAGCCGACTCGTCCCACAATATGACAGGCATAACCGCTCTTTCATGGCCCAGAGAGTAAGGTTCTTTCCCCGAGACTACGGAACAGACGGTGCGAATTCCTTGACCCTCTCACCTCCTCATTATTTCCTTACTCCCTTTCCCTCATTTTCTCATTTTAACGTCATATAGCATGCTCTTGATTTTATGTTTATCTGTGTAGGATTTTGAATACTGGAGACGCTCTGGAGGAAATGGGAACCGGAAGGTAGGATTCCCATACGAGGTGGAGGTCATACGAAGGATTCAGGTAAGAAAAAGGACAAGGATTGTGAATGTAAATGAGAGGGACCTTGTTTGTAAGGTATGAAAGGTTTTGAAGAAGGCTGCAGTTTTCACAATCATGGTGGGATTTTATTTTCTTTATTTAGGAGAGCATTCATTGTATACAAAACTACGAAGGGTTATTTTAGAGAATCAAAAAGACAGCAATCGCAGGTATATTCAAATAATAACAAGAACATCGTTGGAGAACACAAGTACACAGGGAAATTAGCAACTGCATGTCCAAATATATATAAAAAAATAGCATCCAGAACACCATCGAGGATCACATATAAACAGAAACAAAAGATCAATTGTTTTCAAGTATACTAAGGCAAACATCAATAACACCGTCGAAGAACACAAACGCAGAATAAAAAAGAACAGCTGTATGCCCAAGTATAGGAAAACAAGAACACCATCGAAGAACACAAACACAGACTATAAAAAGAACAGTTGCATGGCCAAGTATAGGAAAACACCAAGAACACCGTCGAAGAACACAAACGCAGAATAAAAAAAAGAACAGCTGTATGCCCAAATATAGAAAAAAACACCAAGAACACCGTCGAAGAACACAAACGCAGAATAAAAAAAGAACAGCTGTATGCCCAAATATAGAAAAAACACCAAGAACACCGTCGAAGAACACAAACGCAGAATAAAAAAAGAACAGCTGTATGCCCAAATATAGAAAAAACACCAAGAACACCGTCGAAGAACACAAACGCAGAATCCAAAAAAGAACATCAAATAAACATTCCCCGCCCAAGAACACGTAGCCGAGAGCCCTCCGCCGACACAAGGCAGCGGCCAAAGGAGATGCATTACCGACGGCCAAGGATCACGACCCGGTCCCTCTCAGCGACGCAGCACGAGTCCTAGAGGATCAGGGGACTGATACTTGACACCCTCGTCCTCCTCCAACCGCTGGGACGCCCGTGTAACAGATCCACAAAGGGACGCGACGGCAGGAACCCCGAACACAACGTGGGGATGAAAGGACACGTCACAGCAACCAGCGGGAGGGTAGGTTTCATCGGGTGTGGAGGGGAGGGAGGGAGGGAGGGAAGAGGGAGGGAGGGGGGGGTAAGATGACGGGCGGGGGGGGGGGGTGATCGACAGCAGTGGACTGACAGGAACTGCGAGGGAAATTAAGGTTGATCGTCTCTCTTCGTCTCTCTTTTTCTTCATCTTTCTCATCTTCGTCACCATCTGCTTCGACCTTATTCAAAGAGAACACGTTTCTATTGTTCAAATAATTCCCTTTACATTCATCCTCGTAAGATAGCTTCCGTAAAATATCGAAAAAAGTCTAACTGACACAAACATGGTTTAAAGTGAGAAAGAAATAGATAGATCGAAAGATAGATAAATCCAGAGAGAGAGAGAGAGAGAGAGAGAGAGAGAGAGAGAGACAGAGAGAGAGAGAGAGAGAGAGAGAGAGAGAGAGAGAGAGAGTGAGACAGAGAGAAGAAAGAAAAGATGGACATAAGTAGGGAATGGGAGGCTAAGGAAGGGAAAGAGCGAATGGAAGACAGGTAGTAGAAGATAGAAAGAAAAAGGGGGAGAGAGAGAGAGAGGGAGAGAGAGAGGGGGGGGCAGACAGAGAGACAGAAAGAAAGAGAGAGAGAGAAACAGAGAGACAGAGAAAGAAAGAAAGAGAGAGAAAAAAAACAAAGAGACAGAGACAGAAAAAGAGAGAGAGAGAAATCAAGCATCGCTCAGACGAGAAGCCGAGGCGCACAGGCAGTAGAAGAGAGAAAGAGAAAGGGAGAGACAGAGACAGAAAAGGAGAGAGAGAGAGAGAGAGAGAAACAGAAACAGAGAGTCAGAAAGAGAGAGAAATCAAGCATCGCTCAGACGAGAAGCCGAGGCGCACAGGCAGTAGAAGAGAGAAAGAGAAAGGGAGAGACAGAGACAGAAAAGGAGAGAGAGAGAGAGAGACACACAAAAACAGAGTCAGAAAGAGAGAGAGCGAGAGAGAGAAATCGGCATCGCTCAGACGAGAAGCCGAGGCGCACAGGCAGACAGAGCCGGCGACTCCTCCCTGATAGGCTGAGTTTACCCGCTCCATTGTCAAACAACAAAGCCAAAGCGGCCATAAGCCTCTCACGTTCCACCAAATACATATGTGGCCTTTCTTCCATATTTCTTTATCTCTTTTCACTCCGCCTTCTGTGCACACTAGCAAGAAATTATCCTCGAGGAGAAGAGGAAGAGAGGAGGGCGGGGTGTGGGGTGGATGGGTGGATGGAGGGGGGGGGATAGGAGGAAGAGGAAGAGAAAAGAATGAGGTAGTGTAAACAGGATGAAAGGAGACTGGTAGAGAGAAGGATAGATAGAGAGGTAGACATAGAGATAGAGAGAGTAGATAGATAGATAGAGAATAGAGAGGCAGATAGACAGACAGAAATAAATAGAGAGAGAATAGAGAGGTAAACAGACAGATAAAGAGGGAAAAAAACTAAATAGACAGAAAGAGAGAATGAGAGGCAGGTGGCGTAAGATTTAAGCATTGTTCCTCATCATCCCTGGGAGCTAACGCCGACGGGGGAATATAGCCTCAGCCACCCTTCGCTTCCACCTAAGAGGATTCATAATGACGAACCGCCAGGCACGGACCCGGTCCATCTCGAACTCCTCACGACAGGTTTGATCAATCTGCCCAAGGCACGACCTCCTAGCTCGTCCCAAATGCCTCCTCCTCCAGGGGTTGTCTCGTACAGAGACAACCTGGTGGACAGGATCAACTTGTGGGAAGCAAGCCAGGTGGCCATATAGCCTAAGTTGGCGATCGCGAATTGTGCAAGTAACAGGTCCTGTGCCAGTCTCACGGTGCAACCGTTGGTTGGACACGTGGTCCCGCCAACTGTACCCCATGATCCGGCGCAAGGACCTATTACAGAAGGCATCAAGACGTGACTCCAAGGCACAGAATACCGTCCAGATTTCACTACTGTATAGTAAAACTAATATTATCAGGGCCTTGAAAACACGTAGCTGGGTCCTTCTGCACAGGTACCGATATCTCCAAATACTCTTGTTGAGAGAGTTCATGACCCCTGCTGCCAGGCCAATCCGTCTGCTGACTTCATGGTCTGACAGCCCAGGGTTATGAACAACACTACTAAAGTATTTAAAGCTCTCTGTGACTTCCATATCCTCGCTGAATTGTCCTCGTCCTCTAGAACCAGGGGCTACACTTCATTGCTAAATGCATCCAGAGCCACCACTAGAGTTTCCAAAAGTTCATATAGAATAACAACAATATCAGCAAAGACGAAGTCAGTAACCTTGATATTGTCCAGAGGTGCTCCACAATGACTTTGGATAGTAGCTCTGTTCAGTATCCAGTCCATGCAAGTGTTGAGCCTTGCCTCACTCCTGAACTAACAGGAAAGAAGCTTGACAGGCCCCCACCACACTTTACAGCACTTTCAGTACCAGCATACAGACTTGCTATTAATCCAATAATCCTTGTTGGAATTCCTCTCAATCTCAGGATCTCCCAGAGTGATTCCCGATGCCCCGTGTCAAACGCCTTCTTGAGGTTAGTTTAGGCTGTAAGAAGACCACGCCCTATCTCACAGCGGCGTTCTACAGTGAATCGAAGCGCCATGATACGGTCTATTACGGCCTCTGGTGCCTCAGCAGGTTGTCTCAGATACATCTCAGAAGGCGAGAACCTTGCCTGGTATACTGAGCAGTGTGATGCCTCAGTGATTGCTGCAGTCCCATCGATCCCCCTTCCCCTTCCGGAGAGGGATGGACACACCCCTCAACAGGTCAGGGGGAACGGTACTGGACTGCCAGATGGCAGCCAGGACAGCCATAGGTTCACCACCAGCCTTTAACCAGCAGATAGCTGCTGCTTTACCACTCTTCAACCTGGAGATTGCCCTCTTAACTTCAGTGAAGGAGGGTGGATCCTCACCTGCCGGCCACCGGGACACGGATGGGATGGGTAACCCTGGCTCCTAGTTCGAGTACCAGCGATCGCCAATTCAGGGGGAGCCACAGCCTGCCTTACTTGCTGGGTAGGAGGGATGTCTCCCCCTCCCCCCCAACAACACCTATATGCTGCACTGCCAGTTTAGGTTCTCTCAAGGAGGCAATCTGGCAAGGCCAGCCTCCCCACAACCACCCATTAACCTCAGGGGACAAGGGGGCAGTAGTTAGTACGAAGCCAGGGCGTGTCCATACGCCAGTGGGCCATGACTCCTTACCTTTAGGGTCTAGTTTCCATGGGTGACCACGAGGGGCACCAGAAGTCTTGATGATGGAGAAGCTATATGGCAGAGAAGTCTTATACACAGTTGCTCCCTTTTGGCACCAAGCTAGCCAGCGGTGGTAGCTGCAAGCGAGAAGACATGCAAAGCACTTAACACTATCTAGGCTACCACGCCATCGCTTCACATCACTCAGTGCGTGAAGCTCCCACCCATTGTTCAGCTCGTCCAAATGAGAACACAAGCTCTACAGGGTCATTTAATCCGCGGTTCAATAATATTAAAGGCGGTCAGGTAACGGACAGGTAACAATTGGCTTCTGATTGATATCTCAATTATTCCAAGGAACAGCTTAAGGATTATGTTTTATAATTATTGATATCATCGCTATTATTATGGTTGCATTTGATATTGCTGTTATTTTGTTTTATATGTTATTATTGTTATCATTGTTATTATTATTTCTGTTATTATTGTTATTATCACTATCAATATTATCATTATTATTATCATTACTATTATATTATTATAATATATTATAATTATTATTATCGCTATTATTACTATTGTTATTACTATTATGATAATTATTATTACCATTACTATTAATATCTTTATTATCATTATCATTATTATCATTGCTATTATCATTATTACCATCATTATCATTATTACCATTACTATCGTTATCATTATTACCATTACTATCATCATTGTTATTATTATCATTATGAGGATGATGCCGATGGTGTAGTGATCTTATCTGTGTGATTGTTGATATTATCATTGTTATTATCATTATTGTTGTCATCATTGTCATTGGTTTTATTATTATTATCATGATTATTATTATCATTACTGTTATCATTATTGTTATTATTATTTCTGTTACTATTATCATTATCATCATCATATTAGTTTCATTATTAAGATTATTACTTTTATCGTTATTATCATTTTCATTATTATTATTATCACTTATTGTTACTATTATTACACTAATTATTATTATCATCATTATTATTACTACTATTACTATTATTATTATCATTATTATTGTCATTATTATCATCATCATCATCATTATTATTGTTATTGTTATTGTTATTGTTATTGTTGTTGTTGTTGTTGTTGTTGTTGTTGTTGTTGTTGTTGTTGTTATTGTTATTATTATTGTTTTTTTAATTATTATTATTATCATTATTATTGTTAATACCATCATCATCATCATTTTATTATTATTATTATTACCATTATTATTATTATTATTATTATTATTATTATTATTATTATTATTATTATTATTATTACTATTATTATTATTTTTATTATTATTATTATTAATACCATCATCATTATCATTTTATTATTATTATTATTATTATTATTATTATTATTATTATTATTATTATTATTATTATTATTATTATTATTATTATTATTATTATTATCATTATTATTATTATTATTAATATCATCATCATTATAGTTTCTTTTTGTGGCAAAAATGACACATGAAAAGAATATAGATAACGATAACATCAGTAAATAATAAAGTATATCATCCATATCGTTATTGTTATTGTTATCATTACTATTGTGATTATAAATATTATCATTGTTATCATTATTATCAATATCATAATCACTATTCTCATCATCATCATCATTAGTATTATTGTTACCATTATTGATATCATTTTCATTATCATTATCCTTAATGTTATTCTTATTTAATTTTCATCATTATGATTATCCTGATTATCATAATTTGTTATTATTGTTATTATTATCATTATCATCATCATTATTATCATTATCATTATTACTATTACTGTTATCATTATCTTTATATTCAGTATTACAATAATTTTCATCATCATTACTATCATCATTATCATCACCACTATGATTATCAATGCTATAATTTCTATGATTGCTCTCATTACTTTTATTATCATCACTAATATTTTTGTTCTTCTTATTATCATTATTGTTATTATCCTCATTATTATCATTACTGTTGTTACAATTATTATTAGTATTATTATTGTTGTTGTTGTTATGGTCGTTGTTATCATTATCATTATAATTACTATTACTACCGTAGCAATCTTCTATTAAAGTCGTCACTGCTATAACAATAATAATATAGATGAT
>NC_091578.1:22352719-22355219 GCF_042767895.1 Penaeus vannamei | reverse complement strand
GAGCGGCCTGGTGGCCTTGGTGAGAGGCGTGTTTTCGGGAGTAAATCAACCGTTTATTTGTCCGTCAAAGTCCGTCCCATATCCAGGTGGCCGTAAGGAACATGCTTACTAAGCCTTGGGGTCATACGGCGGCATAGCCAATTTCTTCCCGCCCGATCTGGATCCCAACACGCTGACGCCAGCATGCTAGTACTCACTCCGAGTCGACTCCGAGGCGACTGGGACGAAGCCAGGATTTGCGAGTGTAAAGCCAGCGCTCTGCCACTGGGCTATGCGCACCTCTTTGTGGGTGTTCCGCCAAAGTAGCTAATACTCGTGTGCTTCTCTCCATTTGATTCTTTACAGGATGGCCAATACACATGCGGCCGGTTTGTTAGAATCGTGCGAGGTCCGACCCAAAGAATATTCGTATGCTTGACATGCATAAAGAAAAAGAAATGCGTATTTGTCTAGATATACATACCCACCCGGCGAATATATGGTTAGATGTATATCTATCAGATATATAGATATGCCTTTATTTCTGCATCTGTATTTATGAAAATCCATTGGGTCGGTACTGGCACAATTTTAACAAACCGACTGTTAGTCTCAAGGTGATGGAATTATGTGTTTCATTCATTGTGGCAAAAGGTATGGATGAGAATGAATTTCCCTCACAGTACAAAGTACATTTCTTGTATTGTGAAGATATTCATGCTCATTCATACCTTTTTTTTTTACATTTGTCACAATGAATACAGGTCAGCATTATGGCAAAGGAAAGTAAATAAGTTATCATTGGCGTATGATTGTTGACTTTATGATACTTTCTGATCTATATTGTTCATTTATGCTTTATATAGAATTATTTGATATTTCATACTACGTTATCCTTTGTAATTCACATCATAAATTTAATGTAATAATCACGCCAATCACTCAATGATTATCACTTCTGTCAATCGTTCCCTCAGCTATTTCTTTCCTTTACCCTCTCATGCCTCCTGCATTCCACGTTCCAGCTGAGGATGCTGAGACGGATATTTTGGATCTGACTGAGAGACAGGAAAAGAAAGGATGAAGTTAGAACTGAAGCAGGTGTAGTTAAGACATCAGGCAAAATCAGAGAAGCGAGAATGAGATGGTTGAGTCATACGCTAAGAAGAGAAGATGAAGACCCCATCAAGACGGCTACCAACAACCGGTAGAAGGAAGACGATCACTTCGAAAGCAAAGGAGGAGATGAAGAGAAAATGTGCAGGAAGACCTAAGGATGCTAGGCTTAAAAGAGGAGGATGCACAGGACACACCCCGCTGGAGGAAGCGTATTCGAATGGCCGACCCACTAGGGATTAAGGCAATGAAGAAGAAAAAGAAGATTTCTGGTAACCGCTTCAGTAAAAGCAAATAATATTATGATCATAACAAAGATGGTCAAAATACTGAAAATGGTGATAATGACACTAACAGTGATAAGAATGATAGTAATAATGATCATGATAATGATGCTAATAAAATGGTAATGATAATAGCAAGTGATATAATAATAATAACAATATTGAAGGTAGCGGTAATTATTATTATTGTTATACTACGACTACTGCTACTACTATTACTATCAATAATAATAATTGTAATAACGATAGTAATGATGATAACAATGATAATAACAAGAATAGAAAAAGACAATGATAATGATAATAATAATTACAGTAATAACTATAAAAATGAAAACAATAATAGAAACAGTGATAATGATAATAAGGAAGGGTTACAGAAATAATGATAATGATAATGCTAACAAAGCTAAAAGTGATGATGGTGATAAAAAGTATGACAATGATAGTAATAATCATAACGATGATAAATATTATGATAATAATTGTACTGATAATTGTGAGCATAACAATATTAGAATTAGACTAAAAGAAAGAATAGCAATAGGAATCAAAGTTGCAATAGCAGTAGTAGTAGAAGTAGCTGCAACAGTAAGAATATTGATAAAGATAACAATAAATATAAGAAAAAAAACAAGAAGAACAACAGCAATAATATTTGCCAGAAGTCAAGCAAATAAAAAATGACATCAAATACAGGATTTTCTAGAATCCCTCCCCCCTCTCCCCCCACACACAAAAAAAATATTAATAAAGTGACGGAATTCACAAAGAAAGATTTAGTCTGAATTAGGACGAGGAAAAATCATTTTGGTGTCGCTTAGCTTAGATTCAAAACAAAAACCGGAATTTTATCCTACACTGGAAAACAACATTGCACATTTTGTGAGCATTTTTGATGCAATTACACCGACAGATGACTAAATGAAAAGAGAATGTGAGTTATTTATTAATGAAGAATTAGGGGAATATTGTTTTTGGTATATATGTTTGTGTGTGTTTATATATATATATATATATATATATATATATATATATATATATATATATATATATATATATATATATATATATATATATACATATATATATATATATATATGTATATATTCTGTTTATCG
>NC_091578.1:22337719-22345219 GCF_042767895.1 Penaeus vannamei | reverse complement strand
CTCTTCCCTCTTCCCTTCCTTTTCCCTCCTCCCTCCCTCCTCCCTTCCCTCCCTCCTCCCTCCCTCCTCCTCCTCCAACCCCACCCCTCCCTTCCCTCCCTCCTTCCTCCCTTCCCTCCCTCCTCCCTCCCTCCTCTCTCCTTCCCTCGCTATTCATCGTCTTAACAGAGACCGTCCAGAGTTCCAGCGTCTTGTGAATCGTCGGGTTCTTAATCACAGTAAAGATCCTTTCTCTCGGAGCACCTGTCTTCCTCTTCCCTTCCTTCTCCTCCTCCTCCTCCTTCTTCATCCCTTGCTCCTCCTTCTCCTCTTCTTCTTCTTCTTCCTTCTCCTATTTTTGCTCTCTGTCGTCCTCCTCTTCTTCTTCTTTATTCTCCTCCTTCTTCTTCACCCCTTGCTCCTCCTTCTCTTCCTCTCCTTCTTCTTCCTACTCCTATTTTGCTCTCTGTCGTCCTCCTCTTCTTCTTCTTTTCCCTCCTCCTCCTTTCCCCTACCTTCATCTATTTCTGCTATTTGTCGTCCTCCTCATCTTCCTCTTCTTCTTCTTCCTCCTCCTCCTCCTCTTCCTTTTCTTCTTCCTCCTCCTCCTCTTCCTTCTCTTCCTCCTCCCCTTCCTACTCCTACACCCTCCTTCATCCTCCTTCTCGTCTTCCTCCTCTTCCTATACTCCCCAGCGTTTTTCCTTCTTTTTTCTTGTTTTCATTCACGCCCTCCTTTTTCATCCTCGTCCTCCTTTTTGTTACCCTCCACCTCCTTTCCCCTTTTTCCACTGTTTCTTTTCCCCAAATTCTTTCGTTCCTTCTCCTCTTAGTCCCCCCATTGCCCTCACCTCTCCACCTCCGCTCTTCCTTCCTTACTTCGTTACTCCCTTCCTCCTCCTCCTTCCCCCTTTTCCCTCTGTTCCTTTCCTTCTTTTCTTCTCTTCTACTCTTCTTTGCCCTCCCCTTTCCACCTCCGTCCTTCCTTCCTTACTTCGTTACTCCTTCTTCCTCCTTTCCCCCTTTTACACTGTTCCTTTCCTTCTTTCCTTCTCTTCTCCTCTTCTCCTTCTTCTTCACCCTTTGCCTTCCCCTTTCCAACTCCGCTCTTCCTTCCTTACTTAGTTACTCCTTCTTCCACTTCCTTTCCCCCTTTTCCACTGTTTCTTTCCTCCAATTTCTTTTCTTCTCTTCTCCTCTCCTTCTTCTTCCCCCTTTGCCCTCACCTATCCACCTCCGCTCTTCTCTCCTTACTTCGTTTCTCCCCTCTTTCTCCCCTCGTAACTCTTCGCCCAATCTTATCTTATCTCAAAGGGTGTCCGGAAGCCTTTGTGAAATATATCCCCTCCCCTCCTTTCTTTCCCCTATTTCTCTTCTCATCCATTTCTTCCTTCCACTCCTTTCTTCCTCTTTCTGTTCTATCTCTTTTCCCTTCCTCCTTCCTTCATTTCCTCTTTTCGTTCCCCCCTTTCTGTTTCCATGCCTTTCCTCCTCTTCCCTTCGTTTCCCCTCTTCCCTCCCCTTTTCTGTCTCCCTTCCCTTCCCCCTCCTTCCGTCCCCTCTCTCCTTCCCTTTATTCCTTACTCTACTCCTTGTTTCCTTCCTCTCTCCTCCTCCCTCTTCTCCTGTTTCCACTCCTTTCACCTCTTATTCACCTCCCTCCTTCCTCATTTTCCCCTAGTTTCGCCTTACCTAATCCCCTCTCCACAATTTTTCCTTTCCTTTCTCTCTTTCCTTTCCTCCCTTTCCCCCTCTCCAACCTCCGTCTCCTTCCCTGTCTCCCCTTTCTCCGAACCCCTCTCCCCCTCCCAACTCTCCTCTCCTTTCACGTATCCCCTTCCTTCTCTCCTTATCTCCCCATCCCCCTCCTCTCCTTTCCTTTCCCTTCTCCCTCTAATTCTCCTCCTACCTCTCCTTTCTCCTCCTCTCTCCCCTTTCCCTCCTTTCTCCTCCTATCTCCCTTTCCCTCCTCGTCCTTCTCCCTCTACCATCCTTTCATTCTTCCTCTACCTCTTCTCTCCTCTCCCACTTCTTTCCTCTCTCTCTTCTCTCCTCTCCCACTTCTTTCCTCTCTCTCTTCTCTCCTCTCCCACTTCTTTCCTCTCTCTCTTCTCTCCTCTCCCACTTCTTTCCTCTCTCTCTTCTCTCCTCTCCCACTTCTTTCCTCTCTCTCTCCTTACTTCTCTTCTTCCACATTTGCCCTTTAACCGAATCACAAAGTCTCGCTCCGTCTTCGTTGTGTCTTAGCCAACGTCTTCAGAAAGGAATGAAGGATCTCGAAAATTATTGTGAAATCCTCGAGAAACCCTTAGTTGGCACTCTTCTAACCCCTTCCACTCGTCCCTCTCCCTTTTCGTCTCGTCTCGTCTCGTCTCGTCTCTCTCTCTCTCTCTCTCTCTCTCTCTCTCTCTCTCTCTCTCTCTCTCTCTCTCTCTCTCTCTCTCTCTCTCTCTCTCTCTCTTCTCTCTCTCTCTCTCTCTCTCTCTCTCTCTCTCTCTCTCTCTCTCTCTCTCTCTCTCTCTCTCTCTCTCTCTCTCTCTCTCTCTCTCTCTCTCTCTCTCTCTCTCTCTCTCTCTCTCTCTCTCTCTCTCTCTCTCTCTCTCTCTCTTTCTCTCTCTCTCTCCCTCCATCTCCATCTCCGTCTCCGTCTGTGTGTGTGTGTGTGTGTGTGTGTGTGTGTGTGTGTGTGTGTGTGTGTAATACTCTCCCATTCTTCTCTGCCTTTCTTTACGTCTCCAATTCTATCCTCTTCCTCTCCCCTTTTCCAACCAACTTCCCCCCCCCAGTTGCCCACATCCCCTTCCCTCTCTCTCTAATCCCTCCACCACACGTGTCCCTCTATCGTCTTCCCTCTCACCCCTCCCCCTATCCCGCCTCCCCCCTCTACACCAACCCTCTCCTCTGACACCCCACCACCCTCCTTCCCTCCACCGTTCCCTACACCCCCTCCCTCTATCCCAACCCGACCCCAACCTCCGCTCCCCCTCCCCACGCCTCCCCAACCCTCGCTCCTCCTCGTTAACCGTAACAGTGAATCTGATCTCCCAAGTTAGCGAGAAGCAAACCGTAATTTGTCGTTTGACTCTGTCTCTAGCCTCGAGGAGGTCTTACCTGCCGACGTCTGTGGCTTGAAGATGACTCCTCAGACCTCTAAGGTGACGGCGGCAAGGATGGAGGCAAGGGCGGCAGAGGTCTGGCTGCGTAGATGTATTTTGCGTCCGGGGATCTGCTGGTGAATAGGGTGCGTTATGGTGCATGGAGAAATGCGTAGGAATGAATGACTTTCGCATTGCTAACGGGTGTGATCCATTCTTCTTTCTTTCTTTTTTTAAACTCTATATTCTTTTCTTTCTTTCTTTCTTTCTTTTAAGAGTTTGTTGGGAAGAAACAGAGGGAAAGTGTGGATGTGAGTGGATATTTCCAGAATGCAAGATATGCTAATGATGTGTCGACGTCTGTGCTGTCATTGCATTGCTTGATTGCATGTCTTGGAGCGCAGAATTGTTCGTTCTTATTGGATACTTTTCTGCATATGGTGATAGAAGTGTGGAAAGTAATGAGATAGGGGTAAATAGATAGAGGAAAGAGGAGATGAATGGATGGATTAAAAACAGAATAACAAGATATGATGCTTCATTTTTGGTTAAATTGATTATATGTGAAAGAACATAGCAAATATAAGATTATGGTGGACAGAAGAATGAATGATGATGAAATTTTATGTAGTGTTTATAAAAAAGAGATATGAAGGCAATGAAGCACTGTCTTATGAGTTCAACCTTTATTATGGTTTCCCTGAATGGTTGTTCTGGAATCTCTAAAAAAAACAATCATTTGAAATATGGGCGTTAATTCGTCATAATTAGCAAGCCAAAATCTAACTTGTTGAGGTATACACTCACATAACCAATTCCTCATTTTTGCACAGGCATATAAACATTATATATCATCAAATCAAATGATATGCATTTCTTTACAAATACGCTAATATTTAATGACACATGCTAAACAAAAATAAACCGTTAACCCAACACGAAGCCGCCATACCAGTAGCCAAGCGCCAAGGAACCATAGCGTCAAGCGCTCACAGGCTAATACCCACCTGATTACAACACCAGCGCACTCTGACGAAAAGACGAACCAATTCTGACACACCCGCGATGGCACAGAGAGAGGCAACCGCTAAAGAAACAATCACCCTCCAACTTTAGGGACAAATGCCTGCTCTATGCCCTTGTAAGTGAACACATATTACTACAAACAACGCTTGACTTGCTGCATTGTTAGTGGCAGCAATTAGCAAATGACTTTTCCTTGCGAGTGAAAACAAAGAAAGGCTTCGACATTTCTGTGTTGAAACCTTCCCCTACCAACCCCCCCCCCTCCTCCTCCTCCTCCTCCTCTCCCCACCTCCTCCTACCCTTTCTCTCCGCTTTCCCTCCCTCCTACCCCCCTTTCTCCTCCCCTTTCTCTCTCTCTCTCTCGCTCTTGCTCTCTTTCACCCCCTCCCCACTCTCCACCCACGTTCTGCTGCTAGAACGCACGTCGGCTAAACGGAACAGAAACCTCGCGATATTTGAGGGGAAGTGAGAGAGAGGAGGGGGAGAGGGTAGGGGAAGGGGAGAGGGTAGGGGGAGGGGGAGAGGGAAGGGCAGAGGAGGAGAGGGGAGGGGGAGGTGGGCGAAGGAAAGAAGGGAGAAAGAGAGGGGGAAGGGAGACGGTATGGGGAAGGAAGAGACACACTCAACAGACGAATTATGATACTAACATACAGACTCACAGACAGTTAGATTGGGAATGAACAAGAGCGAGAGAAAATAAGAGAAAAAAGAGAGAAGAAAAATAGCACATGAAAACATAAACACCCTGCAATCTTGACATACAAAAAATTGCATCAAGAAAAAATTATAAATGGACTAATAAGTAGACCAGACCCGAAAACGTGAATCAGGAAAATAGACCTTACAGCAGGCATCCACAAAGACGTCCCAGCAAGACGAGAGACACTATGGTAGAAGACGGAGAGGAGAGAGAAAGGGAGAGGGAGAGAGAGAGGAGGAGGAGAAAGGAGAGGCGGAGAAAGAGAGAAAGGGAGAGGGAAAGAAGGGAGGTAGAGGAAGGAGAGAAGGGAGAGGGGGAGGAGGGAGGAAGAGGAAGGAAAGAGAGAGAGAAAGGGAGAGGGGGAAGAAGGAGAGGAGGAAAGAAGAAGAGGGAGAGGAAAAAGAATGAGAGGGGAGAGGAGGTAGGAGAGAGAGGAAGAAAGGAAAAGAGGTAGGAGGGCGAAAGGAGGAGGAGTAGGAGGGAGAGGGAAGGAAGGAACTTGAAGGGAAAAAAGGCGGGAGGGAGAAAAAGAGAGAGGGAGAGAGTAGAAGAAAGAAAAAAATAGAGAGGGGGGAGAGCAAAAGAAGAAAAGAAAATTGGAGAAGAGAAAGAGGGGGGGGGGTGAGACGGAGAGCGCAAAGGGGGATAGGAAGAGGAGAGAAAGGAAAAGAAGGGTTGAAGAGATGAGAGAGAGTGGGGGGGAGGCGAAGAGAGAGAGAAAGGAGCGACAAGGGATAGGGGAGAGAGGAAGAAGAGAGAGATGAGGGGTTGAAGAGATGAGGAAGAGAGAGAGAGAGAGAGGTGGAAGAGAGAAGAGCGACAAGGGGGAGAGGGAGAGAGGGGGAGAGGGGAGAGATGAGGAAGAGAGAGAGTGGTGGAAGAGAGAAGTGCGACAAGGGGGAGAGGGGAGAGGAGAGAGAGAGGAAGAAGGGAGAGATGAGTGATTGGAGAGATGAGGAAGAGAGAGAGAGAGAGAGAGAGAGAGAGGTGGAAGAGAGAAAAGAGCGACAAGGGGGGAGAGAGAGAGGGGAGAGAGGGGAGAGGAGGGCAGGCATGTGCGGGTGGCTGGCTACAAATAGGCCAACCCCGTCTCAGGTCTGGTTGATTGTTGCCTTGGATTTCAGGGCGTTTATGCAGCTCCTTTCTTCTGTATAAATCCTCGCCAACACACCCGCCCAGACAATGCCTTTTTTTCCGGAGTCCTGAGTAGAAAATTTAGAGTAAGTAGCAGGGCGGGTTGAGGGATGAGGGGGGGGTTGGGGTGGGGGATGGGGGGTTGGGGTGGGGGATGAGGGGGTTGGAGTGGGTGGGGATATGGGGTTGGGGTGGGGGGGGAGGGGATAAGGAGAGGGTGCGGAAGGGGGATTGGAGTGGGGGTGGGGTAATGGAATGAGGATGGGGGGAGGGTGGGGAAGGGGAAGGGGAGATGTGGGTGGGGATAACGAGGAGGGAGGGAGGAGGGGAAGGAGGAGGGAAGTTGAGCGGGGATTGGTGGAGGGAGAGGGAGGGGAGGGAAAAAGATGAAGAGAGTATGATTGATGGGGATAGGAAGGGAGAGGAAAGAGGAGGAGGAAGAGCGAAGATGGAAGGAACCAGTAGGTGAGGGGAGGGAGGGAAGATGGAAAAGAAAAAGAGGGAAAATAGATGAAAAGGAGATGGAAGGAGGAAGAAGGAAAGAGAGAGAAAACGAGGAGGAGAGACAAAGAAAGAGAAAAAAGGAGGAAAAATAAACCAGGGAAAAGAAGAAGGAAACAGAGAGAAATGAAGTGTAAACCAGAAGGGGGGAGGAAGGGAGGAGGAAAGAGAAAGAGTGAGAGAATAAAAGAGGGGGGGTGAGGGAGAAGAAAGAAAAGAAAGATTAAGAATAAACGAACCAGAAGAGGAGAAGATGGGGGAAGGAAATGAAAAAAGGGGGAGAGAGAGGGTGTAAGAAAGAAATAGGAAGGAAAGGGGAATGAAGGAGAGAGAAAATCAAATAAAGGAAAGGGAATGAAAAGGGAAGGCAGATTAAGATATTTTGAAGGAAGAGAAAATGAAGAGAAGGAGAAGAAAGGGAGACACACACAAATTTAAAAAATAACGAAATAAGGAAAGGAAAAAGAAGACCGAATATAGAGAGAAGAAAAAAAACAAAAACAAAAAAATAAGAACGAAAGGAAAAAAATAAGAACAAGAAAACTAAAATAAATAGGAAAACAGTAAAAAAAACAAGAAAAATAATAAAAAAGAAAAACAAATAGGGATACAGGGAGAGGGAGAGAGGGAGAAAAGAGAGAGAGAGAGAGTGTGAGTGGGAAGGAGGGAGTGTTTGAGGTGTGAAAGCAATGAGAAAAATATTGCAAAGCTCGAGAGAAGTGAAGGTCGCTCTGGAACATCAATAGAGCTGCTTTTCGGGCCCCTTTGGCTGGGAAATATTCTCGTCTTGTTCTTCTCGTTCTTCGTCTTCTTGTTGTTGTTCTTCTTCGTCTTCTTATTATTCATCTAATTCTTCTTCTTCCTCCATCTTCATCATCTACTTCTTTTCTTCTTCTTCTTGTTCTTCGTCTTCTTCTTCATCATCATATACTTCTTCTTCCTCTTCTTCTTGTTCTTCGTCTTCTTCTTCTTCCTATATTTCTTCTTCTTCTGCTTTCATCTTCCACCTCCTTTTTCTCCTTCCTCTTCTTCTTTTTCTTCCTTCTACTTCTAATTTTATTTTTTC
>NC_091578.1:22325219-22327719 GCF_042767895.1 Penaeus vannamei | reverse complement strand
TTTGACATTCTGTTTCGGTAGATTTGTAGGTCTAGTAAATAAGAGGGATTATGTATATAAAAGAGGATAGATTGACGGATATATAGAGAGATAGAGGCAGCAGAAATCCATGAGAGAAAGGAACGGAACAGATTATTACGACGGACACGAATCCGCTAATTGAAACGAGTAAATCCCAAACAAAAAGCACATCCTATTTTCGGGTAATGCTTAACCGGCTGAAAAAAGAGGGAGAAAAATCGGGGGAAAAAACGAGAAAAACGGACAGTCAAAAATGAAGCAGCAGGACCTCATTAGCAAGCCGCGACCCCGCCAACCTGTCGACACAGAAACAAGTGAACAGTGAAAGCCCATAAGGAGGAGGAAGTGCATTGCCTAGATTGAGTCTCCCAGACTACCATTAAGCCATCGTTGAATTGAGGAGATGTCTGTTACTGCAAGCCCATTTCCTCGTCTGCCAAGCAAGTCTTTCTCCTTTGACAATCAGCCCCCTAAAAGCCTGCCGTTGGACACCCGGCCCCTCGGAGTTTAAAAGAGCCCGCGCGCCTCCGCCTCACTGGAAGAAGAGCGCGACGCCCCGGGCCACGACTCGAATTTGTTTGGCAGCGCATTTTGGCTTTTAACTCCCGGAGCTAACCATTAATGGAGCGCTAAGGGCGTGCCAAGATAGTGCTAAGAGCCGACGTCGCTGGGGCCGACTCTCGCGTATCGGCGACGAGAAGAACAACGTTATACAAACGGGAAAATATATTCGTGAAGCTCGAGGCCTTCGCTATAATGTTCTCTTGGCTGCCTGCTGTGTCCGAATGCGTGGACGAGGCTCCCTGACGACAATTTAGACTGCTGGAACATTCTGATCTGAGGAGATTTATGTGCGTGTGTGTTTGCGAGGCGAGGCATTTTCTATCTGCTTTTGTTGGACAGCTCCATTGTGTTTGTCCTTCTGCGCTTGTTGCGTTGGGAGTCGGTTTGTCTCGTGTTTTTGTTTCGTCTTTTGGCTCCCCGTTCGTCATTTCATTCCTAAATGGCTAACGCACTATCGCTATTGATCGTTGGGTTGCTGCGTCAATCATTAGGTGCTCGTGGTTCCAAGAATGGCATTTGAAGTATAAACAATGATTCTTGCGCCTGAGGAAAATGTGGAGACTGTATGAAATGCATATAACGGGTATTTTGTCATAAAACTGACTGCAGTAATTGTAATAAACAAAAGGGATGATGATAATAGAGATACCAATAATAGTAATATTATTGGCATAGAGGACATATAGAAATGATAATGATAATATATGACCTATAACCAATTATTATAATGATAGTATATGACCTATAACCATAATAATGATAATATATGACCTATAACCAATTATTATAATGATAGTATATGACCTATAACCATAATAATGATAATATATGACCTATAACCAACTATCATAATGGTAATATCTGACCTATAACCAATTATTATAAGGATAATATCTGACCTATAACCAATTATTATAAGGATAATATCTGACCTATAACCAATTATTATAAGGATAATATATTACCTATAACCGACACACCCATTATAGCAAAACAAACAAACAAACAAATCATCCAACACTAACGCCTCCACTGCAGACAGCACCAACAGCACTGCAGGTAATTTGATATCAAGTTAGCAAAGCTCTGGAATCACGCAAAATACAAGTAGATAAGTAGATTACAAAAGAGGGGGATGGGGGGGGGGCACGCAGTTTCATCATTTATTGTTGTGATGAAGAATATTTCTATTTTGTCACTTGGATTGTTTCTGGTCTCGTTGTTGTTGTTGTTGTTGTTTGTTTATTTACTGGAGGTTTAACGTTTTCTTGTCGTCGTTGGTTTGTTATTATGATAGTTGTTCTAATTGTTGTTATCGTTGGTGTTATTTTCTGGATATTAAATTGTGGTTATTTTTTTATAATGGATATAATATTATTGTTATTATTATTCTAGACTGTGAATATCATCATCATTGTCACCTTTATCTTTATAAAGATGACAAATAAATCAAAAGCAATATTATTGTCATCATTATTGCTATCGTTACTATCATTATTAGCCTTACCCTTATTACCGTTGTTAATCTTTCTATCCGTCGTATTGCTAATAATTACACTGTTAATGCAACATGAAGATTGTGGTAGTAATTACAATCAATTGTATTATTATATCTATTTGATTATTGGTATTATTATTATTATCAATACATTGATAATGATTATTATTATAATGCAATCCTGTTATTATTATCATCACTGCCATTAATATCATCATTATTATTGCTAATATCGCTATTAAGGCCATTATTACTAACGTAAGTATTACCATCATGATTATTGTCATTGTAATAAAGATAAGTGCTGTCGTTATTATCGTTATTATCATCATCATTAGTAGTTGTAGGATAATTATTATCATCATTGCTGCTGTTGTCATTCTTGTTCTATTGTTATTATCATCATTATCATTATTA
>NC_091578.1:22312719-22315219 GCF_042767895.1 Penaeus vannamei | reverse complement strand
ACATATATATATATATATATATATATATATATATATATATATATATATATATATATATATATATATATATATATATATAGGTGTAATTTATTCTCTCTCTCTCTCTCTCTCTCTCTCTCTCTCTCTCTCTCTCTCTCTCTCTCTCTCTCTCTCTCTCTCTCTCTCTCTCTCTCTCTCTCTCTCACTCTCTCTTTCTCTCTTCCCCTATCCATCTGCCTCTCCCCCTCCCCGCCCTCTCTCAAGATCCGAGGAGGAGGATAAACTTCAACCCAGCGAGTCCTCTTCAGGGCAGGATGTCGCCCTCGGAGGGAAGCGATCCCGAGGAACTTCTTCAAGGACGTCCTTCCCAAGACTTGATCGAGGAGCCCTGTGTCGCTCCGGGTCTGTTTCCTTTTCTCTGTCCTTGATTCTTCCCTTTTTTCATTTATTTCTTTCCTTTCTTCTATTTTTTCTTCTTTTCCTTTTACTTTTTTTTCTCTCCCCTCTCTTTCCTTTTCTCTCCTCTCTTCTTTCGCTTCTCTACCCTCTTCTTCTCTTCTCTCCTCTCTCCCTCCCTCCTCCCTGTCCTTCCTCTTCCCTTCTCTCTCCTTCCTCTCCTTCATCTTCCATCCTCTCTCCCTCTTCTCCCCCCTCTCCCTCCTCTCCCCTTCCTTCTCCTTTTCTCTCCTCCCTTCTTGCTTCTCCTTTTCCCCTTTACCTCTTACCTCCCTCTCCCTTATCTCTCCATCCACTTTCCTTCCCTTACGTTTTTTTGGCTTCCCCCTTTCTTTTCAGCCTTTTCCCCTTCTCCTCTCCTCCTTTCTCCTTCTTTTCCAATTCCTTCTCTCACTTCCCTTCCCTTTCCTATACCCATTTTCTGTTCCTTCTCTTTTTCTTTCTCTCTCCTCTCTTCCCCTTCCCTTATCCCCTTTCTCTTCCTTCTCTTTTTCTTTCTCTCTCCTCTCTTCCCCTTCCCTTACCCCCTTTCTCTTCCTTCCTCTATCCCTTTCCTTTCCCTTTACTTCCCTTCCCTTCCCTCCCTCTCCCTCTACCTCTCTCTCTCCCTTTCCCTCTCCCTCCTCTCTCCTTCTCCTCCTCCTTTAACCATAAATATTCTTACCTTCAACTTTCCTTATTTTCTTATTTAGAGTACAGGCGTCGACGTACTCGTGTTCGAAAGGCTTTCCGAGGCTTGATTAAGAAAATAATAATAATAATAAAAAGCAAAAACTAAAATATAAGTAAAAAAATCAGGAGAAAATCGATCAGATGAGAATATAATAAGACAAAAATATATATATACCAACCTCCCCCTCTTACACTCTTCCAGAAAGAATATTCATAAATAAACTCATAAATAAACCAAATAAACAGACAAATAAGCAGCAAAATAAACAGACAGACGAAAGAATTTCTCACGACTCATAAATAAACCAAACAAACCAACAAATAAATAGATAAATAAATAGACAGACGAAAGAATTTCACATAACTCATAAATAAACCAAATAAACACACAAATAAATAAATAAATGAATAGACGAAAGAATTTCCCACGACCCATAAATAACCCAAATAAACACACAAATAAATAGATAAATAAACAGACAGACGACCAAATAAACGAGACTATGACTAAACAAATACAACCTCCCAGAGCATCACCCAGAAGACGCCAACAGGGAAGGGAGAAAGAGCGAAGGAAGGAAGGGAAAAAGAGCGAAGGAAGAAAGGGAGAAAGAGCGAAGGAAGGAAGCGGAAAAGTAGTGAAGGAAGGAAGGGAGAAAGAGCGAAGGAAGGAAAGGGAAAAGTAGCGAAGGAAGGAAGGGGAAAAGTAGCGAAGGAAGAAAGGGGAAAAGTAGTGAAAGAAGGAAGGGAGAATGAGCGAAGAAAGGAAGGGGAAAAGTAGCGAAGGAAGGAAGCGGAAAAGTAGTGAAGGAAGGAAGGGAGAAAGAGCGAAGGGAGGAAAGGGAAGAGTAGCGAAGGAAGGAAGGGGAAAAGTAGCGAAGGAAGGAAGGGAGAAAGAGCGAAGGAAGGAAGGGGAAAAGTAGCGAAGGAAGGAAGCGGAAAAGTAGTGAAGGAAGGAAGGGAGAAAGAGCGAAGGAAGGAAGGGGAAAAGTAGCGAAGGAAGGAAGGGGAAAAGTAGCGAAGGAAGGAAGGGAGAAAGAGCGAAGGAAGGAAGGGAGAAAGAGCGAAGGAAGGAGGAGAGAAAGAGCGAAGGAAGGAAGGGGAAAAGTAGCGAAGGAAGGAAGGGAGAAAGAGCGAAGGAAGGAAGGGGAAAAGTAGCGAAGGAAGGAAGGGAGAAAGAGCGAAGGAGGAAAGTGCGAAGGAAGGAAGGGAGAAAGAGTGAAGGAAGGAAGGGAGAAAGAACGAAGGAAGGAAGGGGAAAAGTAGCGAAGGAAGGAAGGGAGAAAGAGCGAAGGAAGGAAGGGGAAAAGTAGCGAAGGAAGGAAGGGGAAAAGTAGCGAAGGAAGGACGGGAGAAAGAGCGAAGGAAGGAAGGAGAAAGAGCGAAGGAAGGA
>NC_091578.1:22290219-22307719 GCF_042767895.1 Penaeus vannamei | reverse complement strand
TGGATGAAAGGGTAATGGTATGTGGATGAGTGAGATGTGGGTGGATAAAGGGTTAGATGATATGTGGGTGGAGGGATGGATGAGATGCGAGTGGATGAGGTGTGGGTGTTTGAAAGGATGTGGATGGATGTGGATGTGAGTGGATGAATAGGATAATGATTATAGACAGCGAAGACAACAAAAACAATAGACAAAGACAGTAACAAAAGGGAAAGATGACGACAACAGTAAACAACAAAGACAATAACAATAGACAGTAAAGACAACAATGATAGATAGCGAAGCAATAATGGACAGAGAAGATAACAATAGACAGCAAGAACAATGATAATAGGCAGTTAAAAAAAAAAAAAAAAAAAAACAGCGAAGGGAATAATGATAAACGTAAAAGACAACGCTTTTACACAACAAATACAGCAATGATAGCGAAGACAAGAACAAGACATTAATGACAACAATGATAGACTGCAAACACAGCAAATAGACACCGAAGAACAACAGTAAGACACAGCGAAGAACAGCAGTAATAGACAGCGAAGAACAACAGTAATAGACAGCGAAGAACAACAGTAAGACACACCGAAGAACAACAGTAATCTTTAGAGAAGAACAACAGTAATAGACAGAGAAGAACAACAGCAATAGACAGAGAAGAACAACAGTAATAGACAGAGAAGAACAACAGTAAGAGAGATCGAAGAACATCAATAAGAGACAGCTAAGAACAACAGCAATAGACAGCGAAGAGCAACAGTAAGAGACAGCGAATAACAACAATAATGAACAGTAGAGAACAACAGTAATAGACGTGGAAGAACAACAATAAGAGACAGCGAAGAACAACAATAATAGACAGCGAAGAACAACAGCAATAGACAGAAAAGAACAACAGTAAAAGACAGAGAAGAACAACAGTAAGAGAGATCGAAGAACAACAATAAGAGACAGCGAAGAACAACAACAATAGACAGCGAAGAACAACAGTAATAGACAGAGAAGAACAACAGTAAGAGAGATCGAAGACCAACAGTAATAGACAGAGAAGAACAACAGTAAGAGACAACGAAGAACAACAGTAATCTACATTGAAGAACAACAGTAATCAACAGAGAAGAACAACAGTAATCTACAGAGAAGAACAACAGAAATAGACAGCGAAGAACAACAGTAATCTACAGAGAAGAACAACAGAAATAGACAGCGAAGAACAACAGTAATCTACAGAGAAGAACAACAGTAATCTACAGAGAAGAACAACAGTAATAGACAGCGAAGAAAACAGTAATAGAAAGAGAAGAACAACAGTAATCTACAGAGAAGAACAACAGTAATCTATAGAGAAGAACAACAGTAATCTACGGAGAAGAACAACAGTAATCTACAGAGAAGAACAACAGTAATCTACAGAGAAAAACAACAGCAATCTACAGAAAAGAACAACAGTAATCTACAGAGAAAAACAACAGCAATCTACAGAGAAGAACAACAATAATCTACAGAGAAGAACAACAGTAAGAGACAGCGAAGAACAACAGTAAGAGACAGCGAAGAACAACAGTAATAGACAGCGAAGAACAACAATAATCTACAGAGAAGAACAACAGTAATCTACAGAGAAAAACAACAGTAATCTACAGAGAAGAACAACAGTAATCAACAGAGAAGAACAACAGTAAGAGGCAGCGAAGAACAATAGCAACAGACAGCGAAGAACAACGATAATCTACAGAGAAAAACCAAAGTAATCTACAGAGAAGAACAAGAGTAATCTACAGAGAAGAACAACACTAAGAGACAGCGAAGAACAACAGCAATAGACAGCGAAGAACAACAGTAATAGAGAAGAACAACAGTTATGGACAGAGAAGAACAGCAGTAATCTACAGAGAAGAACAACAGTAAGAGACAGCGAAGATTACCAGTAATAGACAGAGAAGAACAACAGTAATAGACAGCGAAGAACAATAGTAAGAGACAGAGAAGAACAACAGTAATAGACAGAGAAGAACAACAGTAATAGACAGCGAAGAACAACAGTAATAGACAGAGAAGAACAACAGTAAGAGACAGAGAATAACAACAGTAATAGACATTGAAGAACAACAGTAATAGACAGCGAAGATCGACAGTAACAGACAGAGAAGAACAACAGTAATCTACAGCGAAGAACAACAGTAAGACACACCGAAGAAGAACAGTAATCTACAGAGAAGAACAACAGTAATAAACAGAGAAAACAACAGTAAAAGACAGAGAAGAACAACAGTAAGAGACAGCGAGGAACAACAGTAATAGACAGAGAAGAACAACAGTAATAGACAGAGAAGAACAACAGTAATAGACAGATAAGAACAACAGTAATAGACAGAGAAGAACAACAGTGAGAGACAGCGAGGAACAACAGTAATAGACAGCGAAGAACAACATTAAGAGACAGAGAAGAACAACAGTAATAGACAGCGAAGAACAACAGTAATAGACAGAGAAGAACAACAGTAATAAACAGAGAAGAACAACAACAATAGACAGAGAAGAACAACAGTAATAGACAGAGAAGAACAACAGCAATAGACAGCGAAGAACAACAGTAAGAGACAGAGAAGAACAACAGTAATAGACAGAGAAGAACAACAGTAATAGACAGCGAAGAAAAACAGTAATAGACAGAGAAGAACAACAGTAATAGAGAGAAAAGAACAACAGTAATAGACAGCGAAGAACAACAGTAATAGACACAGAAGAACAACAGTAAGAGACACAGAAGAACAACAGCAATAGACAGAGAAGAACAACAGTAAGAGACAGAGAAGAACAACAGTAATAGACAGAGAAGAACAACAGTAATAGACAGAGAAGAACAACAGTAATAGACAGCGAAGAACAACAGTAAGAGACAGAGAATAACAACAGTAATAGACATTGGAGAACAACAGTAATAGACAGCGAAGATCAACAGTAATAGACAGCGAAGAACAACAGCAATAGACAGAGAAGAACAACAGTAATAGACAGCGAAGAAAACAGTAATAGAAAGAGAAGAACAACAACAATAGCTAGAGAAGAACAACAGTAATAGACAGAGAAGAACAACAGTAAAAGACAGCGAAGAACAACAGCAAGAAACATAGAAGAACAACAGTAAGAGACATAGAAGAACAACAATAATAGACAGAGAAGAACAACAGTAATAGACAGAGAAGAACAACAACAATAGTTAGAGAAGAACAACAGTAATAGACAGAGAAGAACAACAGTAAAAGACAGCGAAGAACAACAGTAAGACACATAGAAGAACAACAGTAAGAGACATAGAAGAACAACAATAATAGACAGAGAAGAACAACAGTAATAGACAGAGAAGAACAACAGTAATAGACAGCGAAGAACAACAGTAAGAGATAGAGAAGAACAACAGTAATAGACAGCGAAGAACAACAGTAAGAGACACCGAAGAACAACAGTAATAGACAGAGAAGAACAACAGTAAATAGACAGCGAAGATTAACAGTAATAGACAGAGAAGAACACCAGTAATACACAGCGATAAACAACAGTAAGAGACAGGGAATAACAACAGTAATAGACAGCGAATAACAACAGTAATCTACAGAGAAGAACAACAGAAATAGACAGCGAAGAACAACAGTGATCTACAGAGAAGAACAACAGTAATCTACAGAGAAGAACAACAGTAATAGACAGAGAAGAACAACAGTAATCTACAGAGAAGAACAACAGTAATCTACAGAGAAGAACAACAGTAATCTACAGAGAAGAACAACAGTAATCTACAGAGAAGAACAACAGTAATCTAGAGAGAAGAACAACAGTAATCTACAGAGAAGAACAACAGTAATCTACAGAAAAGAACAACAGTAATCTACAGAGAAGAACAACAGTAAGAGACAGCGAAGAACAACAGTAATAGACAGCGAAGAACAACAATAATCTACAGAGAAGAACAACAGTAATCTACAGAGAAAAACAACAGTAATCTACAGAGAAGAACAAGAGTAATCTACAGAGAAGAACAACAGTAAGAGACAGCGAAGAACAACAGCAATAGACAGCGAAGAACAACAGTAATAGAGAAGAACAACAGTTATGGACAGAGAAGAAAAGCAGTAATCTACAGAGAAGAACAACGGTAAGAGACAGCGAAGAACAACAGTAAGAGACACCGAAGAACAACAGTAATAGACAGCGAAGAACAACAGTAAGAGACAGAGAAGAACAACAGCAATAGACAGAGAAGAACAACAGTAATAGACAGCGAAGAACAACAGTAATAGACACAGAAGAACAACAGTAAGAGACAGAGAATAACAACAGTAATAGACATTGGAGAACAACAGTAATAGACAGCGAAGATCAACAGTAATAGACAGAGAAGAACAACAGTAATCTACAGCGAAGAACAACAGTAATCTACAGCGAAGAACAACAGTAAGACACACCGAAGAACAACAGTAATCTACAGAGAAGAACAACAGTAATAAACAGAGAAAAACAACAGTAATAGACAGAGAAGAACAACTGTAAGAGACAGCGAGGAACAACAGTAATAGACAGAGAAGAACAACAGTAATAAACAGAGAAGAACAACAGTAATAGACAGAGAAGAACAACAGTAATAGACAGAGAAGAACAACAGTGAGAGACAGCGAGGAACAACAGTGAGAGACAGCGAGGAACAACAGTAATAGACAGCGAAGAACAACATTAAGAGACAGAGAAGAGCAACAGTAATAGACAGCGAAGAACAACAGTAATAGGCAGAGAAGAACAACAGTAATAGACAGAGAAGAACAACAACAATAGACAGAGAAGAACAACAGTAATAGACAGAGAAGAACAACAGCAATAGACAGCGAAGAACAACAGTAAGAGACAGTGAAGAACAACAGTAATAGACAGAGAAGAACAACAGTATGAGACAGCGAAGAACAACAGTAAGAGACAGAGAAGAACAACAGTAATAGAGAGAAAAGAACAACAGTAATAGACAGCGAGGAACAACATTAATAGGCAGAGAAGAACAACAGTAATAGACAGCGAAGAACAACAGCAATAGACAGAGAAGAACAACAGTAGGACACAGAGAAGAACAACAGTAAGAGACAGAGAATAACAACAGTAATAGACAGAGAAGAACAACAGTAATAGACAGCGAAGAACAACAGCAATAGACAGAGAAGAACAACAACAATAGTTAGAGAAGAACAACAGTAATAGACAGAGAGGAACAACAGTAAAAGACAGCGAGGAACAACAGTAAGAGACATAGAAGAACAACAGTAAGAGACATAGAAGAACAACAATAATAGACAGAGAAGAACAACAGTAATAGACAGAGAAGAACAACAACAATAGTTAGAGAAGAACAACAGTAATAGACAGAGAAGAACAACAGTAAAAGACAGCGAAGAACCACAGTAAGAGACATAGAAGAACAACAGTAAGAGACATAGAAGAACAACAATAATAGACAGAGAAGAACAACAGTAATAGACAGAGAAGAACAACAGTAATAGATAGCGAAGAACAACAGTAAGAGATAGAGAAGAACAACAGTAATAGACAGCGAAGAACAACAGTAAGAGACACCGAAGAACAACAGTAATAGACATAGAAGAACAACAGTAATATACAGCGAGGAACAACAGCAATAGACAGAGAAGAACAACAGTAATACACAGCGAAGAACAACAGTAAGAGACAGAGAATAACAACAGTAATAGACAGCGAATAACAACAGTAATAGACAGCGAAGAACAACAGTAGGAGACAGAGAATAACAACAGTAAGAGACAGCGAAGAACAACAGCAAGAGGCAGCGAAGAACAACAGTAAGAGACAGAGAATAACAACAGTAATAAACAGCGAATAACAACAGTAATAGACAAAGAATAACAACAGTAAGAGACAGCGAAGGATAACAGTAAGTGACAGAGAATAACAACTGTAATAGACAGCGAATAACAACAGTGATACACAGCGAAGAACAACAGTAAGATACAGAGAATAACAACAGTAAGAGACAGCGAAGAACAACAGTAATAGACAGCGAAAAACAACAGTAAGAGATGGCGAAGAACAACAATAAGAGACAGAAAATGACAACAGTAATAGACAGCGAATAACAACAGTAATAGACAGCGAAGAACAACAGCAGGAGACAGAGAATAACAACAGTAAGAGACACCGAAGAACAACAGTAGGAGACAGCGAAGAACAACAGTAATAGACAAAGAATAACAACAGTAAGAGACAGCGAAGAACAACAGTTAGAGACAGCGAAGAACAACAGTAAGTGACAGAGAATAACAACTGTAATAGACAGCGAAGAACAACAGTAAGAGACAGAGAATAACAACAGTAAGAGACACCGAAGAACAACAGTAATAGACAGCGAAGAACAACAGTAAGAGACAGCGAAGAACAACAGTGAGAGAAAGCGAAGAACAACAGTAATAGACAGAGAATAACAACAGTAAGAGACAGAGAATAACAACAGTAAGAGACAGAGAATAACAACAATAAGAGACAGCGAAGAACAACAGTAATACACAGCGAATAACAACAGTAAGAGACAGAGGAGAACAACAATAAGAGACAGCGAAGAACAACAGTAAGAGACAGAGGAGAACAACAATAAGAGACAGCGAAGAACAACAGTAAGAGACAAAGAAGAACAACAGTAATAGACAGCGAGGAACAACAATAATAGACAGCGAAGAACAACAGTAATACACAGCGAAGAACAACAGTAAGAGACAGCGAAGAACAACAGTAATAGACAGCGAGGAACAACATTAAGAGACAGCGAAGAACAACAGTAATAGACAGCGAAGAACAACAGTAAGAGACAGCGAATAACAACAGTAAGAGACAGCGAAGAACAACATTAAGAGACAGCGAAGAACAACAGTAATACACAGCGAAGAACAACAGTAAGAGACAGCGAGGAACAACAGTAAGAGACAGCGAGGAACAACAGTAATAGACAGCGAGGAACAACAATAATAGACAGCGAAGAACAACAGTAAGAGACAGCGAAGAACAGCAGTGAGAGAAAGCGAAGAACAACAGTAATAGACAGAGAATAACAACAGTAAGAGACAGAGAATAACAACAGTAAGAGACAGAGAATAACAACAATAAGAGACAGCGAAGAACAACAGTAATACACAGCGAATAACAACAGTAAGAGACAGAGGAGAACAACAATAGGAGACAGAGGAGAACAACAATAAGAGACAGCGAAGAACAACAGTAAGAGACAGAGAAGAACAACAGTAAGAGACTGCGAAGAACAACAATAATAGACAGCGAAGAACAACAGTAAGAGACAGCGAGAAACAACAGTAAGAGACAGCGAAGAACAACAGTAAGAGACAGCGAGGAACAACATTAAGAGACACAGAAGAACAACAGTAATACACAGCGAAGAACAACAGTAAGAGACAGCGAAGAACAACAGTAAGAGACAGCGAAGAACAACAGTAATAGACAGCGAAGAAGAACATTAAGAGACAGCGAAGAACAACAGTAAGAGACATAGAAGAACAACAGTAAGAGACAGCGAATAACAACAGTAAGAGACAGCGAAGAACAACATTAAGAGACAGCGAAGAACAACAGTAATACACAGCGAAGAACAACAGTAAGAGACAGCGAGGACCAACAGTAAGAGACAGCGAAGAACAACAGTAAGAGACAGCGAATAACAACAGTAAGAGACACCGAAGAACAACATTAAGAGACAGCGAAGAACAACAGTAATACACAGCGAAGAATAACAGTAAGAGACAGAGAAGAACAACAGTAATAGACAGCGAAGAACAACAGTAATACACAGCGAAGAACAACAGTAATACACAGCGAAGAACAACAGTAATAGACAGCGAAGAACAACAGTAATAGACAGCGAAGAACAACAGTAAGAGACATAGAAGAACAACAGTAAGAGACACCGAAGAACAACAGTAAGAGACAGCGAAGAACAACAGTAAGAGACACCGAAGAACAACATTAAGAGACAGCGAAGAACAACAGTAATACACAGCGAAGAACAACAGTAAGAGACAGCGAGGAACAACAGTAAGAGACACCGAAGAACAACAGTAAGAGACACCGAAGAACAACAGTAATAGATAACGAGGAACAACAGTAAGAGACAGCGAGGAACAACATTAAGAGACAGCGAAGAACAACATTAAGAGACAGCGAAGAACAACAGTAATACACAGCGAAGAACAACAGTAAGAGACAGCGAAGAACAACAGTAAGAGACAGCGAGGAACAACAGTAAGAGACAGCGAGGAACAACAGTAATAGACAGCGAAGAACAACAGTAAGAGACAGCGAAGAACAACATTAAGAGACAGCGAAGAACAACAGTAAGAGACAGCGAAGAACAACAGTAAGAGACAGCGAAGAACAACATTAAGAGACAGCGAAGAACAACAGTAAGAGACAGCGAAAAACAACAGCAATACACAGCGAATAACAACAGTAAGAGACACCGAAGAACAACAGTAAGAGACAGCGAAGAACAACAGTAATAGACAGCGAGGAACAACAGTAAGAGACAGCGAAGAACAACAGTAATACACAGCGAAAAACAACAGTAAGAGACATAGAAGAACAACAGTAAGAGACACCGAAGAACAACAGTAAGAGACAGCGAGGAACAACAGTAAGAGACAGCGAAGAACAACAGTAAGAGACAGCGAAGAACAACAGTAATACACAGCGAAAAACAACAGTAAGAGACATAGAAGAACAACAGTAAGAGACAGCGAATAACAACAGTAAGAGACAGCGAGGAACAACAGTAATAGACAGCGAGGAACAACAGTAAGAGACAGCGAAGAACAACAGTAAGAGACAGCGAAGAACAACAGTAAGAGACACCGAAGAACAACAGTAAGAGACAGCGAATAACAACAGTAAGAGACAGCGAAGAACAACAGTAAGAGACAGCGAGGAACAACAGTAATAGACAGCGAAGAACAACAGTAAGAGACACCGAAGAACAACAGTAATACACAGCGAATAACAACAGTAAGAGACAGCGAATAACAACAGTGAGAGACAGCGAAGAACAACAGTAAGAGACAGCGAATAACAACAGTGAGAGACAGCGAAGAACAACAGTAAGAGACATAGAAGAACAACAGTAAGAGACAGCGAAGAACAACAGTAAGAGACACCGAAGGACAACAGTAAGAGACACCGAAGAACAGTAAGAGAGAGCGAAGAACAACAGTAAGAGACAGCGAGGAACAACAGTAAGAGAGAGCGAAGAACAACAGTAAGAGACAGCAAGGAACAACAGTAAGAGACAGAGAATAACAACAGTAAGAGACACCGAAGAACAACAGTAATAGACAGCGAAGAACAACAGTAAGAGACAGCGAAGAACAACAGTGAGAGAAAGCGAAGAACAACAGTAATAGACAGAGAATAACAACAGTAAGAGACAGAGAATAACAACAGTAAGAGACAGAGAATAACAACAATAAGAGACAGCGAAGAACAACAGTAATACACAGCGAATAACAACAGTAAGAGACAGAGGAGAACAACAATAAGAGACAGCGAAGAACAACAGTAAGAGACAGAGGAGAACAACAATAAGAGACAGCGAAGAACAACAGTAAGAGACAAAGAAGAACAACAGTAATAGACAGCGAGGAACAACAATAATAGACAGCGAAGAACAACAGTAATACACAGCGAAGAACAACAGTAAGAGACAGCGAAGAACAACAGTAATAGACAGCGAGGAACAACATTAAGAGACAGCGAAGAACAACAGTAATAGACAGCGAAGAACAACAGTAAGAGACAGCGAATAACAACAGTAAGAGACAGCGAAGAACAACATTAAGAGACAGCGAAGAACAACAGTAATACACAGCGAAGAACAACAGTAAGAGACAGCGAGGAACAACAGTAAGAGACAGCGAGGAACAACAGTAATAGACAGCGAGGAACAACAATAATAGACAGCGAAGAACAACAGTAAGAGACAGCGAAGAACAGCAGTGAGAGAAAGCGAAGAACAACAGTAATAGACAGAGAATAACAACAGTAAGAGACAGAGAATAACAACAGTAAGAGACAGAGAATAACAACAATAAGAGACAGCGAAGAACAACAGTAATACACAGCGAATAACAACAGTAAGAGACAGAGGAGAACAACAATAGGAGACAGAGGAGAACAACAATAAGAGACAGCGAAGAACAACAGTAAGAGACAGAGAAGAACAACAGTAAGAGACTGCGAAGAACAACAATAATAGACAGCGAAGAACAACAGTAAGAGACAGCGAGAAACAACAGTAAGAGACAGCGAAGAACAACAGTAAGAGACAGCGAGGAACAACATTAAGAGACAGAGAAGAACAACAGTAATACACAGCGAAGAACAACAGTAAGAGACAGCGAAGAACAACAGTAAGAGACAGCGAAGAACAACAGTAATAGACAGCGAAGAAGAACATTAAGAGACAGCGAAGAACAACAGTAAGAGACATAGAAGAACAACAGTAAGAGACAGCGAATAACAACAGTAAGAGACAGCGAAGAACAACATTAAGAGACAGCGAAGAACAACAGTAATACACAGCGAAGAACAACAGTAAGAGACAGCGAGGAACAACAGTAAGAGACAGCGAAGAACAACAGTAAGAGACAGCGAATAACAACAGTAAGAGACAGCGAAGAACAACATTAAGAGACAGCGAAGAACAACAGTAATACACAGCGAAGAATAACAGTAAGAGACAGAGAAGAACAACAGTAATAGACAGCGAAGAACAACAGTAATACACAGCGAAGAACAACAGTAATACACAGCGAAGAACAACAGTAATAGACAGCGAAGAACAACAGTAATAGACAGCGAAGAACAACAGTAATACGCAGCGAAGAACAACAGTAAGAGACAGCGAAGAACAACAGTAATAGACAGCGAAGAACAACAGTAAGAGACACCGAAGAACAACATTAAGAGACAGCGAAGAACAACAGTAATACACAGCGAAGAACAACAGTAAGAGACAGCGAGGAACAACAGTAAGAGACACCGAAGAACAACAGTAAGAGACACCGAAGAACAACAGTAATAGATAACGAGGAACAACAGTAAGAGACAGCGAGGAACAACATTAAGAGACAGCGAAGAACAACATTAAGAGACAGCGAAGAACAACAGTAATACACAGCGAAGAACAACAGTAAGAGACAGCGAAGAACAACAGTAAGAGACAGCGAGGAACAACAGTAAGAGACAGCGAGGAACAACAGTAATAGACAGCGAAGAACAACAGTAAGAGACAGCGAAGAACAACATTAAGAGACAGCGAAGAACAACAGTAAGAGACAGCGAAGAACAACAGTAAGAGACAGCGAAGAACAACATTAAGAGACAGCGAAGAACAACAGTAAGAGACAGCGAAAAACAACAGCAATACACAGCGAATAACAACAGTAAGAGACACCGAAGAACAACAGTAAGAGACAGCGAAGAACAACAGTAATAGACAGCGAGGAACAACAGTAAGAGACAGCGAAGAACAACAGTAATACACAGCGAAAAACAACAGTAAGAGACATAGAAGAACAACAGTAAGAGACACCGAAGAACAACAGTAAGAGACAGCGAGGAACAACAGTAAGAGACAGCGAAGAACAACAGTAAGAGACAGCGAAGAACAACAGTAATACACAGCGAAAAACAACAGTAAGAGACATAGAAGAACAACAGTAAGAGACAGCGAATAACAACAGTAAGAGACAGCGAGGAACAACAGTAATAGACAGCGAGGAACAACAGTAAGAGACAGCGAAGAACAACAGTAAGAGACAGCGAAGAACAACAGTAAGAGACACCGAAGAACAACAGTAAGAGACAGCGAATAACAACAGTAAGAGACAGCGAAGAACAACAGTAAGAGACAGCGAGGAACAACAGTAATAGACAGCGAAGAACAACAGTAAGAGACACCGAAGAACAACAGTAATACACAGCGAATAACAACAGTAAGAGACAGCGAATAACAACAGTGAGAGACAGCGAAGAACAACAGTAAGAGACAGCGAATAACAACAGTGAGAGACAGCGAAGAACAACAGTAAGAGACATAGAAGAACAACAGTAAGAGACAGCGAAGAACAACAGTAAGAGACACCGAAGGACAACAGTAAGAGACACCGAAGAACAGTAAGAGAGAGCGAAGAACAACAGTAAGAGACAGCGAGGAACAACAGTAAGAGAGAGCGAAGAACAACAGTAAGAGACAGCAAGGAACAACAGTAAGAGACAGCGAAGAACAACAGTAAGAGACAGCGAGGAACAACAGTAAGAGACAGCGAATAACAACAGTAAGAGACAGCGAGGAACAACAGTAATAGACAGCGAATAAACAACAGTAAGAGACAGCGAATAACAACAGTAAGAGACAGCGAATAACAACAGTAAGAGACAGCGAATAACAACAGTAATAGACACCGAAGAACAACAGTAAGAGACACCGAAGAACAACAGTAAGAGACAGCGAGGAACAACAGTAAGAGAGGGCGAAGAACAACAGTAAGAGACAGCGAGGAACAACAGTAAGAGAGAGCGAAGAACAACAGTAAGAGACAGCAAGGAACAACAGTAAGAGACAGCGAAGAACAACAGTAAGAGACAGCGAGGAACAACAGTAAGAGACAGCGAATAACAACAGTAAGAGACAGCAAGGAACAACAGTAAGAGACAGCGAAGAACAACAGTAATAGACAGCGAATAAACAACAGTAAGAGACAGCGAATAACAACAGTAAGAGACAGCGAATAACAACAGTAAGAGACAGCGAATAACAACAGTAAGAGACAGCGAATAACAACAGTAAGAGACAGCGGGGAACAACAGTAATAGACAGCGAGGAACAACAGTAAGAGACAGCGAAGAACAACTTCTACTACCACAACTATTACTTCCACTACTACTGCTATTACCACTACTATTACCTCCTCTTCCTCTAACACTGTGTTATAACCCCGCCTAATCAGCCTCACAGGTCTGGCAACACCGTTCGATAGTAGTTTTAGCTTTACTCCCTTTTATTTGGCTTCAGTGTATGCTTAATATGGACAAAGTTTTATGTTTCTAATCCCTTGCTTTAGTCTTCAGCAAAGATTTTCTGGTTTATCATCATTATTATCATTGTTGGTATTGTTATTATCGTTATTATGATTGTTTTCATTATTATTGTTATTATCATTACCATTATTATCATTGTTTTTATTATTATTGTTATCATTATCATTATTATTATTACCAGCATTGTTATTATTATCATAGTTTTGGTAACGTTGGTTAGTTCGTTTGTTAGCAAATAATCTCAAAAAGTAATTGACAATTTTTTTTTTGTGATTTTTTTCCCTGCATAACTTAGATGCCATTAATTTTTAGTGGTAATCTGAATCATGATCTGGATCCAGGATTTTTTTTTCTAATGACTGCATCATTTGCTTTGGTAAATGGGGTAACTATTATTATTATGTTTACGGATGTTAGCATTAATCTAGTTCTTCAAGTCTGAATATTTCTATTGCTTCAGCGACCCTACTGCCTATGCGGAGGTATCCGATCTCTGAGCACTTCTAGTAAACATTTTATTATCATTATCTTTATCATTATTACTATCATTATCATTATCATCATCATTATTGTTTTCATTCTTGTTATCACTATTGTCGAATTCTGCAACCCCCTCATGGTACCCCCTCCCATCCACTTGCAATCCACTGCAATGCTTCTACGGATCCTCAAGGAGCCGCAGGGATGGAAGCGCTCATGCCTGACACTGATCTTAAAGAAAGTAAGAATTTTCAACTTGGCAAGCACATTCGATTGCCGAGTCAGTAGTTGCAGCTATATATGGACGCCCAAATTGCTTTACTGGCAGTCAGGAAGCACTCTATAGAATCTTGGCATTTAGGCCAGAAAACATGGTGGCTAGAAATTGTATTGCATCTCCCTTTCCCTCTCCTTCTTCTTCTCCCACCTTCCTTCTTATTCTTTCTCCTCCCTCTCCCATCTCCCTGAGTTGTATGGGACATAGAACTTTTGCAGTGATGATACATAAGCACTTTAGTTATGCGGAAATAAATACAAAAAACGTTAACCAATGTCACATCACCATTGCAAAATATGCAAGGCACCTAAGACGCATAATCTTACCTACAATGTTGCTCGGAAATTGCATCCTATATGCCAGACAGAATTGTCCAGAAATAGTGCTATTTGTTTATCATAGACACTGGTAATATTTTTTACATGATTAGTAATAAAAAGGATATTTTTTCCGGCACAGCCCTTCAGGCATATAGAACTAGTGTTTGAATGGTAGCTCGTTATGTAAACAGGCACAACCAGTTTAGAGAGGTGCTTTGTCATTTTACTCTGACCCTTTGCTGTGCATGTACACTGTTCTGTAAATTAATTTTATCAAATCCAATAAGATTCTCTCTCTCTCTCTCTCTCTCTCTCTCTCTCTCACTCTCTCTCTCTCTCTCTCTCTCTCTCTCTCTTCTCTCCCTCTCCTTCTTCACTCCCTCTCTCCTTCTCTCCCTCTATCCTTTTCTCTCTCTCTCTCTTTCTCATTCACTCCCTCTCTCTCTCTCTCTCTAATTCTTCTCTCTCTCTCCTCCTCTCCCTCTCTCTCTCTCTCTCTCTCTATCTCTCTCTCTCACTCTCTCTCTCTCTCTCCTCTCTCTCTCTCTCTCTACTCTTTCTCTCTCTCTCTCTCTCTCTCTCTCTCTCTCTCTCTCTCTCTCTCTCTCTCTCTCTCTCTGTCTCTGTCTCTCTCTTTCTTTCTCTCACTATTTCTCTCTCTCTCTCTGTGTTTCTCTCTCTCTCTCCTCGCTCCCTGTCTGTCTCTGTCTCTGTCTCTCTCTATCTATCTGTCTATCGCTATCTATCTATCTGTGTGTGTGTGTGTGTTTCTCTCTCTCTCTCTCTCACTCACTCTTTGTCTGTCTGTCTACTGTCTGTCTCTCTCTCTCTCTCTCTCTCTCTCTCTCTCTCTCTCTCTCTCTCTCTCTCTCTCTCTCTCTCTCTCTCTCTCTCTCTCTCTCCTCTCTCTCTCTTACTCACCCCCATCGCTTTCTCTCTTCCCCGTCTCCCTCCCTCCCCCCGCCCTCTCTCTATCTCCTCGCTCTTCCCTCCCCCCCTCCCTCTCTCTCTCTCTCTCTCTCTCTCTCTCTCTCTCTCTCTGTCTCCCCCTCATTCTCTCTTACGGGGATAAGAGAGCCAATTGACGGGAGAAATCCTAATGTTCTTTTCCTTTGACTATGAAATATAAAGATGCAAAAAGTGACACGAAATAAAGGATAAAAAAAAACATCAGGAAAGAAAGAAAAAAAATAAGTTTACCAAAAAGCGAGAGAAGAAAATAGCCGAAAAAATGAGCAGAAGAAAGAGAAAATGAGACCAAGGAAAAAAATAAGGAGAAAGATGTTCAAATGGCGAAATCAGCCTTCCCAAGCCTTTATTTGGGCGTGTGTTATTGGCCTTCACATCCCTCCAGAATTAAGCTGCTAATTTCAGCCTACATTACCGACCTGAGCAGACCATTAGTGGCAATGCTTAACGCGTGGATGGAAACAATGCTTTTGCGTACCTGTAAGACACACGAGAGAGAGGGAGAAAGGTAGAGGGAGGAAGGAAAGGAGAGAGAAAGAGAGAGAGGGAGAGAGGGAAAGAGAGAGATGGAGGGAGAGAGGGAGGGAAGCAGAGAGAGATAGAGAGAAGAGCGGGAGAGGGAGGGAGGATGAGAGAGAGAGAAGGGTGGGGAGGTAGGGAAGGAGAGTGAGAGAGAGAGGGGGGGGAGGGAGGGAAAGAGAAAGAGAGGGAGAGATTTTATTTGAAAAAAAAAATGTATATTTACAGAGCAGTTTACATGACCTGTAAAAATCCAGGGAAAGATGTCCAAGCATCTATCCAATCTGGCTGGACTTATACTGACTTAAGGGCCAAAGTCACGCATTAAATATACATGCCTGAAGAGCTGCATCTTCGTGCTCGCCTTATTGGTTAACTATCTAATAAATGAAAAAAAAAAACATAAATATTATTTTACAAAAATGGACAGTGTTTCCATAAACCTCAATGTTCTATTGACTCAAAGTCACTGTGGGTCATCGGTTGTCAGCTGATGATTTTCAAGTTCTGCTGCAGGTTGCAGAGGGGTGAACTTGTTGTCCAAAGACCACTGAAAACATTTTTTCCTGGTACTGTAATAGCTGAGCAAATTGTTGCTGCACCATGAGCATCATTTGTTCTATATTCTGCATCAACATTTGCAGTAGGTCCTGTCTTTCCTGTGGTGCAGGGGTCGGAGCTGGCACTGAAGCAGGTGCAGAAACCGGAACTGCTGTATGTGCTGAAACATGTGTTGTAGAGGTCGAAAGCGATGTCGATGCCGAAGTAGCCAAAGGAGCTGACACCGGCACTGAAGGGGCTGAAGCAGACTTTGAAGCTGGAGCAGGAGTTGGTGCCAATAGTAAGGCTGGAGAGACCGATTGTTTTCTTTCACCACACCTCGGAACATTTATCCTCCCAAGTTGGGGGAATTCTGCCTCATCGTTAGGGTGAGGAAAAGGGCTGGGGTTGTGAGAAGGAAGAACAGCCTGTTGCTTCTTCTGTATTTTTTTTATTTTTTTTTTTTTTTTGATAGTATATACATAATGGAGAGTTTACATTATGTTTAAGTCTGCACTTGACAAATTTCCTTGAGAGTTGATTATCCTGTGCGATTTTTTCGGCGCACTCCCTGCTCATGTGAGCGGCCGCGCAGTACCGGCAACGCAGCTGCTCGCGGGGACAAGCGCGTGCCCCGCGCCCCCGTCTGGAACAGCTGGCGCAAAATGGGGCGAGGGATTTGAAGACAGCACACGTGAAAGGTGCCATGACCTCAATAATTTTGATGGTTTGGGTATTTTCTCCCCTTAGAAAAAAAAAGAAGACGAGAAGTAAAAGGTACAGAATGTGCGAGTTTCCGAGCTATGGAAATAAACTTGGACACTATAGGGTTGATTATGACGAAGCGAGAAGTAATTTTTGCTGAACTTCTGAAGAACATATCCAACCTTATCAATGACCCGAATGAGAATCTCATCAGCATAGGATGTGATGCTGCACTGCTAAGCTTGCAAAGAGAGTGCATAAGTATGCTAAATAGTGACGGGGACAATACTTCCCCTTGCGGTGTCTAACTCTAGTCCACCATAAGCACTGAAGATGCCTTACTTTTGCTCTCCTTAAAGATAGATAATCCTTTGATCCTAGCGGAAGCTTGTTTCTAACTCCTAACGGGGTGGCCACACTAGTCTATACTGTACAGGGATCCCAAGACAGAACGGGATGCTTCCCAAGCTGTTATGGGATACGAGATGAAAATCCCTAGCCAGATTTCATCCCTGCCAAACCAGGAAGA
>NC_091578.1:22275219-22277719 GCF_042767895.1 Penaeus vannamei | reverse complement strand
ACGTCCAACTGCCCCGGCCCTCCCCTCGACCCCCCCTCCCTCCCCTCCCTCCTCCTCGCTCTTCTTCCCCTCGCCTCCTCTTCCCCTCTCTCTCTCTCTCTTCTTCTCTTCCTCTTCCCCCTCTCTCTTTCAATCCTTCCATTCCTTGCCCTCTCTCTTTTCTTGCCTTCTTTCCCCTCTCTCTTTTCTTACCTTCTTTCCCCTCTCTCAATCCTTTCATTTATTCCCCTCTCTCTTTTCTTCCATTCCTTCCCATCTCTCTCTCCTTACCTCCCCTCCCCTCCCTCCCCTCCCTCCCTCCCTCCTCCTCGCTCTTCTTCCCCTCGCCTCTTCTTCCCCTCTCTCTCTCTTCTTCCCTTCCTCCCCCTCTCTCTCAATCCTTCCATTCCTTCCCCTCTCTCTTTTCTTCCATTCCTTCCCCCCTCTCTCTCTCCTTACCTTCCTTCCCCTCTCTCTCTCTCACCATTCCTTCCCCCTCTCTCCTTTCTCTTCCATTCCTTCCCGTCTCTCCTTCCTTCCCCTTCCCTCTCTCTCATCTCCTTACCTCCCTTCTCCTTGCTCCTCTCCCCCTCTCTCTCTTCTTCCCTTTCCTTCCCCCTCATCTCCCCCTCTTCTTCTTCCCTTCCCCTCATCTCCCCCTCTTCTCCTTCTTCCTTCCCCCTATCTTCCTCTTCTCCTCCTTTCCTTCCCCTCATCTTCCCCCTCTCTCCCCATTTCCTTCACCCTTCCTTCTCCCATCTTCCACTTCCCTTCGCTTCCTTTCCACCATCTCCCTTCCCCTCCCCACTACCCCTTAAACCAACGGAAACTCGCTCCTCTGTAATGATCACAAGACACCTTACCTATCCCTTACCTATCCCTTGGCTTACCTTTGTCTTTACCTTATCTTGCCTTCATCTTGTTTTTTACCTAAACTCTGTAATACGATTATCTTTTTTTTTTTTACCTAAACCCACCCTTTTTTGTAATAAGTTTTTGGGCTCTATGGCATGTTTACCTAAAATTTTCTTGCCTTCGCCGTACTTTTACCTAAATATGCCTTCCCTTTGCCGAATCTTTGCCTAAACTTACCTTAACTTTTTCCTACCTTCAGATAATTTTTCTTCGTCCTTTGCTGTTTTTTTTTTTTTTTAATAAATTTATCTTATTCTGTTGTACTTCTGGATAAACTTTCCCGTCCCTGAATTTGCCTTAATTTACCTTTATATCATCTTACCTTACCTTATCTTGCCTTAACTTATCTTACCTTCTCCTACCTTTCCTTATCTTACTTTATCTTACCTTACCTTACCTTCTCCTACCCTCCCATGCCTTACCTTGCCTTATCTTATCTTACGTTACCTTACCTTATCCTACCTTTCCTTACCATACCTTTCCTTATCTTAACTTATCTTACCTTACCTTACCTTATCCTACCTTTCCTTACCATACCTTTCCTTATCTTACCTTTTCCTACTTTGCTTTATCTTACCTTGCCCTGCCTTTCCTTATCTTACCTATCCTTATCTTATCTTATCTTATCTTACCTTACCTTACCTTCTCCTACCTTCCCTTACCTTATCTTACCTCGCGTCTCTGCTGTTTGTTGGTCTATTAATCGTCCTGCTATCTCTCTGTTTCTCTGTGTTTCGACTTCTGTTTTTGTTTTTCGATCATTCTCTCTCACTTACTTTTGTTCTCTCTTTTCTTATCCTTATACATCTATGTGTTTTTCTTTCTATCAATATTTCCCTTTCAATGCATGTCCATTTATGTATACGTGTCCATCTATCGTTCTTTCGAATCGTATCTATCGATCAGTCTATCTCTCTCTCTAGCTGTACCATCTCCAATCATTAGTTTCACTGGAGTATCTGCTTGTTGACTGCTTTCTCTCCTGCTTGCCGAGTCCTGTGCTGTTCCTGTCGCTTTTATCTACACATTATTCTACCTGCTCCATGTCTCAAGCAGTTCTGTTTTAAATGCTTTTTTTTACCTGTTGAATGTGTTTTTTGTTGATTCTGTCTACATATCTTTCTACCTGCTCCCTGTCTTAAGTACTACTGTCTTTATTGTTTTTTGTTTTTTTCTTCCCTTTTACCTGCTGAATGTGTCTTTGGCTGGTCCTGTCTACACATCATTCTACCTGCTTCCTGTCTTAAGCAGATTTCTTTTCACTGCTTTTTTTTCCCTTTTACCTGCTGAATGTGTCTTTACCTGCTCCTGTCTACACATCATTCTACCTGCTCCCTGTCTTGAGCACTACTGTCTTTATTGTTTTTTTTTCTTCCCTTTTACCTGCTGAATGTGAGGTTTTTGCTGGTCCTGTCTACACATCGTTCTACCTGCTCCCTGTCTCAACCAGTTCTGTCTCCACTGCTTTTCCTTCTCTTTACTTGCTGAATGTGTCTTTACCTGCTTCTGTCTACGCATCATTCTACCTGCTCCCTGTCTTAAGCACTGCTATCTTCCCTGCTTTTCCTCCCTTTTATCTGCTGAGTGTGAGTATTGTTCTGCCTGC
>NC_091578.1:22242719-22245219 GCF_042767895.1 Penaeus vannamei | reverse complement strand
CAATATCAGTATTATCATTATCAGCATGTTCACCACCGTCACTGTTATTTTCGTTGTTATTACTGCTATTACTAATATTAATATCATCATCATTTTTTCATCATTGTCATCATTAGTATCATGAGCATCATTATTATTACTATTATCGTCATTTCTGTTGTTGGTGTTACTATCATTATTGTTATTATCAATATTATCATCATCATTAATATCATTATCTTTACCATTATTATGAACATTATCATTATTATTATCATTACCATTATCATTATCATTATTATCATCAATGCTGTTATCATCATCATTATCATTATTACTTTTATTATGATTATCATAATAATCATTATTATCATTATCTTTATTATCAAAATTATTATTATCATCATTATTATTATTATTATCATCATTATTATTGTTATTATTATCATTATCATTATCTATTATTATCATCATTATTATTAGCATTATTGATATCTTAAACATTATCATTATCCTCACTCTCATTGTTATTATTATTATCATTATCATTACAATTATTATTGCTATTACTACTACCATCATCATATTATTATTACAATTATTAGTACTGATGTCATAATCAGTATTATCATTATCATATCATCCTTATTATGTTTACTTTTATCATTTCATTATTATCAAAGTTATTGTTATTTACTTTTGCACTTAATATCATCTCTAATGATATTATCATCATCATTATTGCTGTTATCATTACTTTCGTCATGATTACTCTCATTATCATTTTTATCACTAACATTATCACTATCATTTTATCACTATGACCATCACTATTTTTGTCATTATCATTATCGTCTTTCATTATGATCATCATCACCATTATTTTCATTACTATCATTACTATTACAATTGCCAATATTATCATTTATTATTATCATCATCATAAAGAGAGAGAGAGAGAGAGAGGGGGGGGAAGGGAAAGAGAGAGAGAGAGAGAGAGAGAGAGAGAGAGAGAGAGAGAGAGAGAGAGAGAGAGAGAGAGAGAGAGAGAGAGAGAGAGAGAGAGAGAGAGGAGAGAGAGAGAGAGAGAGAGAGAAAGAGAAAGAGAGAGAGAGAGAGAGAGAGAGAGAGAGAGAGAGAGAGAGAGAGAGAGAGAGAGAGAGGCAGAAAAGTAGATATATATATGAATAGATTCGTATATAAATAGATAGCCAAATCAATATTCATATATATAGAAAGATTGACAGACGGAGATGAATATTTAGAGAGACAAAATACACAGATACACAGATTATCATTATTGTTGTTACTGTGTTTAAATGTATTATAATTGATGACATCATCATCATTGTTGTTGTTATTGATATATCATCATTATAATTATTATCATCATCACTACTATTTCTATCTCTATTATTATTATCATTATCATAATCATAATTATCATTATCTTCATAAATATTATTAACATTATCCTTATTGGTATTATCATTACCATTATTTCTATTATCATTATCATTATCATTATTATTATCATTATCATCTTGTTACTACTATTACTATCATTATCATTATCATCACTATCATTAATACCTCTATTATCTTTATCATCATTTTCATAATCGTAATTAGTACTATCATTGATATTGTTATCATAATTATTAACTTCATTACTCCTAATATCATTATCTTTATTGTTATTATTATTGTCATTATTATGATCATCATATTTATCATTACCATTATAATCATCATTTTTACCATTACCGTCATTATCATTAGCATTACTATTACTAATGTCATCATTACTCTTATCATTATACTAATTATTATTGATATCAACATCCCTGACTGCATAAAATCATTATCCTTGTTAATGTCACTCATATTTACTATTATTATCTTTCTCTAATAATTAATATTGTTGTTGTTATCATCCCATTCATAATTACTGTTTTTGTTGTTGTTGTTCTTGCAATTATTCTTACTGTTTTTGGTATTGGTTGTAATGTTATTGTTATTTTCAGTGTTTTCTATTATGTTATATCATATTATATATGATATTATCAAGGGTATAGATTTATGCAGTGTGTACGCGGCTCTTCGTGTTGTTGTCTGTCTCCGAAATCTCTATTTTTTCCTTTTTACTCTAATGGTTTTATAAATCTGTTTGTCTGTCTGTCTGTATTTCTATCTTTGTCATAATGTCCACTCAAATTTCTCTCTTTCTCTCTATCCATGCGTCCCTTTTCTGTCTATATGTTTGTGTATTTTGTCTATCTCTAGATATTCATCTCCGTCTGTTAATCTCTCTCTCTCTCTCTCTCTCTCTCTCTGTATATATATATATATATATATGTATATATATATATATATATATATATATATATATATATATATGTATATATATATGTATATATATATATGTATATATAATAATATATATATATATATATATATATATATATATATATATATATATACATATATATATATATACATATATATATATATATATATA
>NC_091578.1:22227790-22232219 GCF_042767895.1 Penaeus vannamei | reverse complement strand
CGTCGGCGCGATGTTCGTAGATCCTGGTGTTGAAGCCACGTCCAGTTTCACCATAGTATGCCATATCGCAACCGCTGCAGGGTATGCGCTGCACTGTCGGTGTTGCTTTTCTGTTGTTTCTTTTCTCGTATTAGGTCATGTATCTTTTCCCCGGATGTGCTGGCGATGTTCATAGTATTGCCAAAGTATTTGCTGATCGCCTGGGAGAGATTACATGGAGGTAATACGAGAAAATTGGAGGATATCACGGGGTTAGATCTTGAAAGTATGTTCTCCGCCTTCTTTCTGAGGTTCAGCAGGAGACCTTTGGGGTATTTGTGTTTCATGAAAGAATCAATTACATATGTAACTTCACTTTCAAGGAACTCAGGGCTGCAAATCCTCAGTGCCCGGAGGAAGAACCCAATCACAACCCCAGATTTAGTTTTATTGCTGTGTGCGGAGTAATAATGGATATAATCATCTTTATTAGTCGGCTTCCTGTATACAGAAAAACGTAGGTCTTCATCACCCCGATGGATCAGAGTGTCCAGGAAAGGTAACTTCTGATCCTCTTCTTCCTCCACGGTGAACTGGATTTTCTCGTGGACGGAGTTCAGCCGCGTCAGTGTATTGTGCAGACACGACCTTCTGGGGACAATGACGAGGACATCATCTACGTAACGAAGCCAAGTTGAGTGCCTTCCGATTATATCCCTGTAGTGGTCCCTTTCCAGCGTCTCCATGAAGAGGCAGGCCAGGACAGCGCTCAGAGGGGACCCCATTTTCATTATTATTATCATTATCATTATTGTTATTATCATTATTATCATTATCATTGTCATCTTTATTGTTATTATCATTATTTTTTTTATTATTATTATTGTCATTATTATTTTTCTAATTAGTATCTTTTTTATCATTATCATTATCATCATTATTACCATAATGATAATAATAATGATAACAATAATGATAAAGATAATGATAATGGTGGTGATACTGATAATAATAATGATAATAATAATGATAATGATAACAATGATAGTAATGATAATGATGATAATGATAATAAGGATAAAATCATCCTTATCATTATTATTATCATTTTGATCACTGTCATTATTACCATTATCATTGCTATTATTATTATTACTATTAGCATTATCATTATTATTGTTGTCATTATTGTTGTTCTTATCATTATTAGTTTATCATTGTTTTCATTATTTGCATCATCCTCATCATTATCATCATAACCATTATCATCAATGTTATTTTATTTTTATCGTTATCATTCTCATGATCATTATTACTATCATCATGAATATCATTATCATTATCATTGTTATTGTTATCATAATTATCATTATTGATGCTGCTGTTGCCGTTTCTGTTATCATTATCATCTTTATTATGATCATTATTATTATGGTTATAATTATTATCATAATCATTATTATTGTTATTATCATTATTATCATTATCACTATCATTATTATCATTAACATCATTATCATCATTATCATCACTATAATCATTTCACTAACTACATAATCATTACTCACATCTTTTTTAATATCCTTACATCACAATTATTAAAGATATCGTAAACATTGTCCTTTTTATCATCCTTGTCCTAGTCATTAATATTTTATTCTTTATTTTGTCACCATTATCAATTTCATTATTGTTTTTATCAATATTACTACTAGAGTATTATCATATATGAATCTGTTTTTACTGTCATCATAATTATCATTAACATTATCATTACTAATATGATATCAATAATGATAATAATAATGATAAGAACGATAATCATTATTATCATAATAATAATGATTATCATTATTATTACTATTATTATCATTATTATCATTATCATCATTTTTGTTACTATTGTTGTTATTGTTACCATAATCACTATTTCTCAGATTATCCTTTTATCATTATCATTATAATCATTATTATTATTATAAAATATTATTAGATTATCATTACTATATCATATGACTATAACTATTCAATGACATTTTCATTATTGTTGTTAATGTTATTATTAATATCATTATCATTATTAATACTGTTATTATTATTTTAGTGTTGCTCTTGTTCTTGTTACTATTATCATTTTTATTCATATTGTTATCATTATCACCTTAATCATTTGCTTCATTACTATTATAGCTGTTATTACTATTCTTGCCATTACTGTTGTTATGACTATCATTATCATTATCATTATTATTATCATCATTATTGTTACTATTATTACTGAGATTATTATTATTATTATCATTATTATTATTATTATTATTATTATTATTATTATTATTATTATTATTATTATTATTAATATTATTATTATTATTATTATTATTATTATTATCATTATTATCATTATCATCATTATCCTTATTATTATCATTGACTATTATTGTTGTTGTTGTTGCTGTTATTGCAATCATTATGATTATTATTATCATCATCCTACTGTTATTCATTTTCAACTTTGTTGATATTATCATTATTATTATCAACATTGCCATTATTCATCATTACAATCATCAGTGTTATTATCATTATTGTTTTTATCATTATCAAAATCCGTATTAGTATTAGCATTATTATTATTGTTATTATCATCATTATTACTATCACTATTATCATGGTTATTGTTAATAATGATAATAGTAATAATAACAATATTATTATTATTATTATCATTATCATGATTATTATTATTATCATCATCTCTATTTTTTATTATTATTACTATTATTATTGTCGTTGTTATTGTTGTTAGTATCACTATTATCAATGTTTCACTTTCATCATTGTTATTGTTATCAGTTTTATTAACATTATAACTATGATGATTTTATTAGTGTTATCATTATTGACCTTGCTAGTATTATCATTTTATCAGTCGTTATTGTCATTACCTTTATTATCTACTTTCATTATCGCAATTGCCATTATCATTATCATTATCATTAACTTTATTATTATTATCATTATTACCATTACTATTAGCACAGTCGTCCTCCTTCTTAACGTGGCTGTTGCTAGTTATATCATCTTTATTAATAGCTCAACCGTTATTTTTAAATCATCTTTATGTTCATGATAATGACAAGTGTCACCAATATTACCGTTAACATATTATTTCCGCTATTACCGTTATCATCGTTATTATCATTACCATTAACACTGTTCCTATTCCTTATGTTGGCACTGAAATGGTGACAATTAATGCTATTGCGGTCATTATTATCAGTTACTTTTGTCTTCACCACATCACCATCATCATTACGACCATTATGACGAGGGTGCATGACCATGGCCAGACGTCGCAGCCGCTCTCCCTCGCAGCTGCGGGATTGCGTCATTGCACCCTTCCGTCCCGCAGCGTCTTCTCTGCCTCGCTTCTCGGCCCCTTTAAGAAACACGAGGAGGACGCGGGGGGCTATCAAGCTCCATTACTCGAAGGCGCTCAAAATAAGTAACGGAGTTTATGCTGTGGCTTTGCTGACATTTTATATTGTGAATGAAGAGTACTGTTAGCGTTTATTTTCGAGAGGGCTATACACTATAGGCTCACCGTCAGCATCAAGAAGATTGAGAAATCGTTCTTAAACATAAAAAAACACCATGTCTATAGATGCTGCATAGATCTTAGCGCCTTGGTCAGAGCTGAGCTTTTTGACGGGCATGTAAGACCATCAAAAAGCTCAACCCTAACAAGGAGCCAGACCAACGTTTTAAAGCAGTGACTCCGAAACGAGTAGCAGGACACCTGCTGGTCAGTGGAAAACCTTTCAACAAGGAACATGGCTATGTGAAAAAGATGAAAGAAGAAATGAGTCGCGGTCTTGAGGAAAGCGAAGAAATCTTACCTTTCTCTCATGAAGAGCTGCAAGATGGTCTGATAGAATCAGCACAGAGATGATAAGTACTTCGGTGACAAGACTCTAAGTTGGCTACCTAGAGCTGTTTAACAAATGACACACACCTACCGAACATCTTTGCTGAAACCAAAGGCCAAAAGCTACCGACCTATACCACTCCTCTGCATACTCTTTAAGTTGTATGAAAGACTGATCATGGCTTGCATCAAGTCCACAGTTGAGAAACCCCTCACCCCGGACCAGTGCAGATTCAGAGAAGGGCGGTCATGCTGCGGACAAGTGCTACACCTCACAAAGTTCATCGAGGACAGCTTCGAAGCTGGAATGGTAACTGGTGCTGTATTTGTCACCCTTGCAGCTACATACAACACAGTGAACCACTGAGCCCTCCTAACCAAAGTAGCCCGCATGACCAAGAACACCAAGGTTGTCCATATCATAGAGTCGCTTCAATCAAACCGTCGTTTCTTTGTCAAAATATATAACAAACGCAGTCGGAGAGCACAAAAGAACGGCCTTCCCCAGCGATCAGCACT
>NC_091578.1:22195290-22210290 GCF_042767895.1 Penaeus vannamei | reverse complement strand
ACTCATTATTATCATTATGTCGATTGCTAATATTGCTACCATTATTATTAGATTCACAATCATCATCATTAATAGTGCTGATAATAGTACCATCACTTATATCAACATGATGTGTTTCATCACCAGTGACATGGATTATTATCATAATACTAGATATATGCGTATTATCATCATCATTATTGTCATTATCATTTTGTTTATTATTATCATTACTACTATTGATATTATTATTACCAATACTGTTACTGTTAATGTTATATTCACAGTGTACGTACATATACATAACAGTCAAAATAATATTCTTGACAAAATGAACATATATATACATAAATATGCATATGTGTGTGTGTTTTGTGTGTGTGCGCGTGTGTGTGGGTGTGTGCGTGTGCGTGTGTGCGTGTGCGTGTGTGCGTGTGTGTGTGCGTGTGCGTGGGTGCGTGTGTGCGTGTTCGTGTGTTCGTGTGTGTGTGTGTGTGCGTATGCGTGTGTGCGTGTGCGCGTGTGTGTGTGTGTGTGTGTGTGTGTGTGTGTGTGTGTGTGTGTGTGTGTGTGTGTGTGTGTGTGTGTGTGTGTGTGTGTGTGTGTGTGTGTGTGCGTGCGTGTGTGCGTGTGTGCGTGTGCGTGTGTGCACGCGTGTCCGTTTGTGCGTGTGCGTGTGTGTGTATGTGTGTGTGTGTATACATAACCATCCCAACACATCCTTGACACAACGCACACGTAAAATAGGGGCAATTTATCCATCTTAGTCCCTCCATTAGCGTTCGCTCGCCATCACATCGGATCTCTCGGGTGTCCGGCTCCGGCTGACGCTGAGGCGGGCGGGACGGCGGAGGGAAGGGAGGGAGGGAGGGAGGGAAAAGAAATAGGTGGAGGGGAGGAGGGAGGGAGAGAAAAGAAATAGGTGGAGGGGAGGAGGGAGGGAGAGAAAAGAAATAGGTGGAGGGGAGGAGGGAGGGAGAGAAAAGAAATAGGTGGAGGGGAGGAGGGATGGAGGGAAAAGAAATAGGTAGAGGGGAGGAGGGAGGGAGAGAAAAGAAATAGGTGGAGGGGAGGAGGGAAGGAGGGAAAAGAAATAGGTGGAGGGGAGGAGGGAGGGAGAGAAAAGAAATAGGTGGAGGGGAGGAGGGAGGGAGAGAAAAGAAATAGGTAGAGGGGAGGAGGGAGGGAGGGAAAAGAAATAGGTAGAGGGGAGGAGGGAGGGAGAGAAAAGAAATAGGTGGAGGGGAGGAGGGAAGGAGGGAAAAGAAATAGGTGGAGGGGAGGAGGGAGGGAGAGAAAAGAAATAGGTGGAGGGGAGGAGGGAGGGAGAGAAAAGAAAAAGGTGGAGGGGAGGAGAGAGGGAGAGAAAAGAAATAGGTGGAGGGGAGGAGGGAGGGAGAGAAAAGAAATAGGTGGAGGGGAGGAGGGAGGGAGAGAAAAGAAATAGGTGGAGGGGAGGAGAGAGGGAGAGAAAAGAAATAGGTGGAGGGGAGGAGGGAGGGAGAGAAAAGAAATAGGTAGAGGGGAGGAGGGAGGGAGAGAAAAGAAATAGGTGGAGGGGAGGAGGGAGGGAGAGAAAAGAAAAAGGTGGAGGGGAGGAGGGAGGGAGAGAAAAGAAAAAGGTGGAGGGGAGGAGGGAGGGAGAGAAAAGAAATAGGTGGAGGGGAGGAGGGAGGGAGAGAAAAGAAATAGGTAGAGGGGAGGAGGGAGGGAGAGAAAAGAAATAGGTAGAGGGGAGGAGGGAGGGAGAGAAAAGAAAAAGGTGGAGGGGAGGAGGGAGGGAGAGAAAAGAAATAGGTGGAGGGGAGGAGAGAGGGAGAGAAAAGAAATAGGTGGAGGGGAGGAGGGAGGGAGAGAAAAGAAATAGGTGGAGGGGAGGAGGGAGGGAGAGAAAAGAAATAGGTGGAGGGGAGGAGGGAGGGAGAGAAAAGAAATAGGTGGAGGGGAGGAGGGAGGGAGGGAAAAGAAATAGGTAGAGGGGAGGAGGGAGGGAGAGAAAAGAAATAGGTAGAGGGGAGGAGGGAGGGAGAGAAAAGAAATAGGTGGAGGGGAGGAGAGAGGGAGAGAAAAGAAATAGGTGGAGGGGAGGAGGGAGGGAGGGAAAAGAAATAGGTGGAGGGGAGGAGGGAAGGAGGGAAAAGAAATAGGTGGAGGGGAGGAGGGAGGGAGGGAAAAGAAATAGGTGGAGGGGAGGAGGGAGGGAGAGAAAAGAAATAGGTGGAGGGAAGGAGAGAGGGAGAGAAAAGAAATAGGTGGAGGGGAGGAGAGAGGGAGAGAAAAGAAATAGGTGGAGGGGAGGAGGGAGGGAGAGAAAAGAAATAGGTGGAGGGGAGGAGGGAGGGAGAGAAAAGAAATAGGTGGAGGGGAGGAGGGAGGGAGAGAAAAGAAATAGGTGGAGGGGAGGAGAGAGGGAGAGAAAAGAAATAGGTGGAGGGGAGGAGGGAGGGAGAGAAAAGAAATAGGTGGAGGGGAGGAGAGAGGGAGAGAAAAGAAATAGGTGGAGGGGAGGAGGGAGGGAGAGAAAAGAAATAGGTGGAGGGGAGGAGGGAGGGAGAGAAAAGAAATAGGTGGAGGGGAGGAGGGAGGGAGAGAAAAGAAAAAGGTGGAGGGGAGGAGGGAGGGAGGGAAAAGAAATAGGTGGAGGGGAGGAGGGAAGGAGGGAAAAGAAATAGGTGGAGGAGGGAGGGAGAGAAAAGAAGAAGGTGGAGGGGAGGAGGGAGGGAGAGAAAATAAATAGGAGGAGGGGAGGAGGGAGGGAGAGAAAAGAAATAGGTGGAGGGGAGGAGGGAAGGAGGGAAAAGAAATAGGTGGAGGGAAGGAGAGAGGGAGAGAAAAGAAATAGGTGGAGGGGAGGAGGGAGGGAGAGAAAAGAAATAGGTGGAGGGGAGGAGGGAGGGAGAGAAAAGAAAAAGGTGGAGGGGAGGAGGGAGGGAGAGAAAAGAAATAGGAGGAGGGGAGGAGGGAGGGAGAGAAAAGAAATAGGTGGAGGGGAGGAGGGAAGGAGGGAAAAGAAATAGGTGGAGGGAAGGAGAGGGGGAGAGAAAAGAAATAGGTGGAGGGGAGGAGGGAAGGAGGGAAAAGAAATAGGTAGAGGGGAGGAGGGAGGGAGAGAAAAGAAATAGGTGGAGGGGAGGAGGGAAGGAGGGAAAAGAAATAGGTGGAGGGAAGGAGAGAGGGAGAGAAAAGAAATAGGTGGAGGGGAGGAGAGAGGGAGAGAAAAGAAATAGGTGGAGGGGAGGAGGGAGGGAGGGAAAAGAAATAGGTGGAGGGGAGGAGGGAAGGAGGGAAAAGAAATAGGTGGAGGGGAGGAGGGAGGGAGGGAAAAGAAATAGGTGGAGGGGAGGAGGGAGGGAGAGAAAAGAAATAGGTGGAGGGAAGGAGAGAGGGAGAGAAAAGAAATAGGTGGAGGGGAGGAGAGAGCGAGAGAAAAGAAATAGGTGGAGGGGAGGAGGGAGGGAGAGAAAAGAAATAGGTGGAGGGGAGGAGGGAGGGAGAGAAAAGAAATAGGTGGAGGGGAGGAGGGAGGGAGAGAAAAGAAATAGGTGGAGGGGAGGAGGGAGGGAGAGAAAAGAAATAGGTGGAGGGGAGGAGGGAGGGAGAGAAAAGAAATAGGTGGAGGGGAGGAGGGAGGGAGAGAAAAGAAATAGGTGGAGGGGAGGAGGGAGGGAGAGAAAAGAAATAGGTGGAGGGGAGGAGAGAGGGAGAGAAAAGAAATAGGTGGAGGGGAGGAGGGGGGGAGAGAAAAGAAATAGGTGGAGGGGAGGAGGGAGGGAGAGAAAAGAAATAGGTGGAGGGGAGGAGGGAGGGAGAGAAAAGAAATAGGTGGAGGGGAGGAGGGAGGGAGGGAAAAGAAATAGGTAGAGGGGAGGAGGGAGGGAGAGAAAAGAAATAGGTGGAGGGGAGGAGGGAGGGAGAGAAAAGAAAAAGGTGGAGGGGAGGAGGGAGGGAGAGAAAAGAAATAGGAGGAGGGGAGGAGGGAGGGAGAGAAAAGAAATAGGTGGAGGGGAGGAGGGAAGGAGGGAAAAGAAATAGGTGGAGGGGAGGAGGGAGGGAGAGAAAAGAAATAGGTGGAGGGGAGGAGGGAGGGAGAGAAAAGAAATAGGAGGAGGGGAGGAGGGAGGGAGAGAAAAGAAATAGGAGGAGGGGAGGAGGGAGGGAGAGAAAAGAAATAGGTGGAGGGAAGGAGAGAGGGAGAGAAAATAAATAGGTGGAGGGGAGGAGGGAGGGAGAGAAAAGAAATAGGTGGAGGGGAGGAGGGAGGGAGAGAAAAGAAATAGGTGGAGGGAAGGAGAGAGGGAGAGAAAAGAAATAGGTGGAGGGAAGGAGAGAGGGAGAGAAAAGAAATAGGTGGAGGGGAGGAGGGAGGGAGAGAAAAGAAATAGGTGGAGGGGAGGAGGGAGGGAGAGAAAAGAAATAGGTGGAGGGGAGGAGGGAGGGAGAGAAAAGAAATAGGTGGAGGGGAGGAGGGAGGGAGAGAAAACAAATAGGTGGAGGGAAGGAGAGAAAAGAAAGAGCTAGGGATGGAGGGAGTAAGAGAAGAGAAATAGGTGGAGGGAAGGAGGGAAGGAGAGAAAAGAACGAGGTAGGGATGGAGGGAGGGAGAGAGAAAAAATAGGCAGAGGGGAGGAGGGAGGGAGAGAAAAGAAAGAGCTAGGGAAGGAGGGAGGGAGCGATAGAAAAGAAAGTTGGAGGGAAGGAGGGAGGGACAGTGGGAGGATGGGGTGTGAGGGAGAGTGAGAGGTGGGTGGCAGGGTGGGAGGCAGAGAAAAGAAAGAGGGGGGGGCAGAGTGTGAGGGAGGAAGAGGAAAGGGGAAGGGAGGGAGTGAGAGAAAACACGGAAGGAGGAAGAAAGGAAGAGAGGAGGGGTGGGAGGGAAAGAAGGGCAGGTAGGCGAGTTGGAAGGGAGGGAGGGAGAGAGTCTGGAAGGAAAGAGGGAAGACTGAGAGAAAGAAATGGGAGGCGGATGGGAGGAGAGGAGAGGGATGGGGGGAGGAAATGTGGGAAGGAGGATGGGTGGGGGGAAGGGGCGAGGGGAATGAAAGGTGGGGGGAGGGAAGGGGAAGGGAGAGGAAAGAAATAGGTGGAGGGAAGGAGGGATGGAGAGAAAAGAAATAGGTGGAGGGAAGGGGGAGGGAGAGAAAAGAAATAGGTGGAGGGAAGGAGAGAGGGAGAGAAAAGAAAGAGCTAGGGATGGAGGAAGGGAGAGAAAAAAATAGGTAGAGGGGAGGAGGGAGGGAGAGAAAAGAAATAGGTGGTGGGTAGGGGGGGGGAGGGAGAGAAAAGAAATAGGTGGAGAGAAGGAGGGAGGGAGAGAAAAGAAAGAGGTGGAGGAGGGAAGGAGGGAGGGAGAGAAAAGAAATAGGTGGAGGGAAGGAGGGAGGGAGAAAAAAAATAGGTAGAGAGGAGGAGAGAGGGAGGGAAAAGAAAGAGCTAGGGATGGAGTGAGGGAGGAAAAGAAAGAGTTAGGGATGGAGGGAGGGATAGAAAAGAAAGTTGGAGGGAAGGATGGAGGGACAAAGGGCGGGTGGGGTGTGAGGGATGGTTAGAGGTAGTGGTAGGGCGGGATGGAAGAAGGGATAGAAAAGAAAGATGGAGGGAAGAAGGGAGGGTGAGAGCTGGGTGGAAGGGTGGGAGGCAGAGAAAAGAAAGAAGGAGGGAGATTGGGAGGGTAGAGTGTGGGGGAGGGAGAGGAAAGAAGAAAGGAGGGAGTGTGAGAAAACACGAAAGGAGGAAGAAAGGAAGAGAGGAGGGGTGGGAGGGAAAGAAGGGCAGGTAAGTGAGTTGGAAGGGAGGTAGGGAGAGAGACTGGAAGGAAAGAGGGAAGACTGAGAGAAAGAAATGGGAGGCGGATGGGAGGAGAGGAGAGGGATGGGGGGTGGGGAATGTGGGAAGGAGGATGGTTGGGGGAAGGGGGGAGGGGAATGAAGGGTGGGGGGAGGGAAGGGGGAATATGGAATGGAATAATGGACGGAAAGAGAGGTAAATGAAGTGAGGAGAAGGAAGAAGGGAGGAAATTCGAGGTACGGGGAAGGAGGAGAAAGAGTAAAAGGAGAGGGAGGGAGGGAAGGAATCGAAAAGAAAAGTGGACGGAAGGAGAGATAGAAGCAAATAAGGGAAGAGAGAGAGTGAGAAGAAAAAGGAAGGGAGAAAGAGAAAAGATTAGGAGATAAGGGGGAAGGAAGGGAAGGTACAAAAGGCAAGAGAAAGTTGAGGAATTAGAGGAATTAGGGTAAAACAGAAAAAAATATGAGCATGAGCATGTGTACGCCTATATACATGTAATAAATAGACAGGCATACAGTCCCAAATCCTCTCCTCTCTGTTATCAGCGAATCGACAGGCTGTCAGGAAGGGCTGAGGGAGGACTCATGTAAAACGATACCGTCGCAGGTAAAGAAGAAATATACATATATCATTATAAACTGACCTACGCCTCATGCCAATAATTTGACATGATTGGCTGGCATTGGCAAAGTCGATACAGTATTAGGGTGCTGGGTTACCCGGCCACTGCTCCGAGAATAAACTTATTATCTTGAGTCTTATATCAACGCTCCCTCTAACACACACGCGCACTAATGGCGTCGAATTCCTTACGGGAGATGGCCGTTCTACACCGCAGCTGTGTAAGAATCGTCATCTAAAGAGGTCTTGTGTACTAGAACATACTTCACACATTTTGTTTTCTTATCGATTTTACTCTGTTTATTTATTTAGATGTGTGTCTATCTGCTATTGTATGTGTCTGTCTGCCTGCATGTATGTTTGTATGACTACCAATTCATTTCGTATCATCATCGTTATTATTATAATAATTATCATTACTAATATTGCTGTGTTATTGCTTGGTTATCACTGTTATTATTATAATCATCATCATTATTATCATTATTATCATTATTATTATTATTACTATTATCTATTATTATTATCATTATTATTATTATCATTATTATTATCATTATTATCAATATTATTATTGTTATTATTATTGTTATTATTATTATTGTTATCATTATTATTTTTTTTATTATTATTATTATTATTACCACCATTAATATTGTTGCCATTATTACCATTATTGTTGTATTTGTAATATATTGTTGTTGTTGCTTTGTTATCATTATTATTATAATCATTATTACTATTATTATTATCACTATTTTTATTAGCATTAGCATTGTTATTATTCCTATTATTGTTATCATAATTACCATTATTATCATTATTATTATCATTATCATTAATTGTCATTATCATTATGATGATAATCATTATTATTACCAATATTATTATTATCACCACTGTTATCTTCATCATTGTTGACACTGTTTTCATCAACACTACTAGTATTAATGTCATCATCATCACCATTACTATTTCAATTATTTCTATTGCTATCAATGTTATTTTTATCATTATTACCATTATCATTATAATTCTCATTATAAATTATCATAAATATTAGTGGTAGTATTAGCATCACTATCATAATCTTGTAATTGTATCAAAATCTTTATTATTTTTATAAATACCATCATTATCGTTGATTTTTTATGATTGCGCAGTACCTGATTAACATAATCTATTAATTGTGAGCCAATATGACTTGCAAAACTCTTTATTATGTCAAAGTTTAACATTTGAAACGTAAAACGAACCAAATCAACACGACAATTAACCTGAAATGAAAACGAAATATGAACACATACATTAGCCGAAATAAAAACAAAAAGGAATCAAATTCCATTAACAAAACGAACCAACGCCATGATGCCTACAACAATACAGAATCCGAACGCATCGCCAAAGTATTAGAACCCTGATAACGATGCATTCCTCTCACTCCCAACTACTTACATGTAAAGGACTTAATCCCCCGCTTATACCCTACGTACTTAGGCCCCGAGAGTAGGGGAGGGCATGAAGTATAACAGGGAAATTACGGGGTGAATTATAGAAGACAATGGCGGGACTATCCGCTGAGAACTAAAAAGCTACGATTTGATATAAGAGAGGAGACAGCGTAAATAGCACTCACTGCAAGGTCACATATTACGTAATTGGATTACCTGATGATGGATCAGATAATGGGAATACGGTAATATGAACCCAACGTACACTCAAAAAGATGGAAATGGGAATGGTAAGATATACTGAAAACCATACCGATCTCTGACAATAGATGGCGTGTGATGTTGCATGGCGTTTATGAAAAGAGTGGAGTGCCATCTATTGAGTGGACGGGGGAGCAAGAGCAAGGGTATCTTCTCCTGAGGAAGGCGAGTGGCATGGAGTCCACAGGGATAAAGACACGGAAAAGGCTAGATCAGTAGCAACTCAAGGAGGTGTCATGGCGTTAGATCCATTTTTTGGAGAAAAAAAGAAAAAAAAAAAAAGCACGTAGGGTTTATTTTGATGACGTCACCAAAGTTACGGATGCTTTGTGAATATGGTCGATCATTTTGGTCTTTCCAATTTTAAAAAAAGGATGGAAAATAATGGTTTTAATGGTTATATTTTCAATGAACAATCATCAAAACAGGCGCCATGATATCTCCTCGAGTTGCTACTGACCGAGGCCTTTCCCATAAAGACACGTACAGCTTAGTGTGATAAGCCATCTAGCGCGTAGATTTGCGGATACCTTGTTTCTTGGACGAGGTTTCCAGAGAGGAAGCCTCCCTTTTGAGAGAGATTGGGATTAGGTGGCATTCCTTGTCACTGTCATTATTTTGTTAGTGGTAATTGTGGCGGCAGTAGCAGTAGTATCATCATTATTATTTAAGCCCACAAAGGATTTCAGCCGGAATGAGTTCTTGTTCAATATCCTGAACATTATCTTAAATTTCTGCATATGGTATTTGGCTATCTACCTGGCTACCCACAGTCATCTATCTGTCTTTTGTATGTATCCACATCTATACGAGAACCTAGTTATAGCATAGTGATGAGAATTCTAGCTGGATCCTCATTTAGTACCACTATAAATCTTGCAAAAAATGCATATATATATATATATATATATATATATATATATATATATATATATATATATATATGTATGTATGTATGTATGTATGTATGTATGTATGTATATATATATATATATATATATATATATATATATATATATATATATAATGAAAAGGAGAACCAGTGCTGCGGTGAACATCTTTATTGTAAACGTTTCAGAGATCGTAATTCATCTCCATCATCAGTATTAGAAATAATGAACCAGAAAACATAATAAGATGTAGTAAACAAAAGAAAAACATAGTTCATAAGAAGAGCAACAATAAAATAGGAATAAGATCAAACAAAAATAAAACGGCAGAAACTTAGTGAAAAAAGTGTGTAAGGGTGGGGCATACCAAACAAGTGTGAAATGGTGGTTATGGTGATTACACAGTGAACAACTGGATGGCTATGTTGGCATTCAGCTCGCGTTTCATCTTATGGGTATGCAGGGATTCTAGGATGAGGAGGTCGAGTCTGTTAGGTGTGGAAGACATACCTTTAAAATCACTGAGTGAAAGGATGGTCTTCTGTTTGTGAATGATGGCGGATAGCGGAGAAAGATGGTCTGCTCAGAGGTAGGCTGGTTCTTATTGACTTACCCATATGCTCAAGTATTCTATGTTTGAACCATCGTGTAGATGATCCAATGTACCTAGCATTGCATCTAGGACAGTTAAAAATATACACAATATTTGAACATAATTCTGAGGGCAGAAGCATTTTCATTTTAAAGAAAGAGTTGATATTATAGGAGTTCACAAAAAACAATGTTGAATTTAATTTGTGGGAATGAATGTTTCAGTATCTCACGTAATTGTTTACGGATGGTGAAGCTTATATGTCCAAGATACGGTAACTTTATATACTTGGTTTCTTTGGGAGCAGTCTGTATTTTCGTGGGTGGACATAATTTGTTATCTAGGAATGATCTAAGTGTCTAGTAAAATACGTTGTCAGGATAGCCATTGTTAGTGAAGTAATCAACCAAGAATTTCATTTCTTTGTCAAACTGCATCCAGGTGGAACATATGTTGAAAGCTCTGTTGATTAGAGTGGCGATACTGTTAATCTTATATTTCATAGGTGAGAAACTTAAAAACATTCCCAAACCGGTGAAAGTAGGTTTTCTGTAAACTGTAGTGGAAAGGCGTCCGTTTTCTTTAGATATCAGTGTGTCAAGAAAGGGAAGTTCGTTTTCCTTTTCTATTTCACACGTAAACTTAATGTTAGGGTGTTGGTCATTTAGGTAAGAAAGGAAATGGTCAATGTGTGACTGTTGTTTGAACAAGAGGAACGTGTCATCAATATACCTTTTGTAGAATATTGGTTTGAAATCATTTAGACAGTTATTTAACCAGTTACATTCATGGTGACATAGGAAGGCGTTTGCGTAACGTGGGCCAAGTGGTGAACCCATAGCTACACCATCTATCTATGTCTTCCACACCTAACAGACTCGACCTCCTCATCCTAGAATCCCTGCATACCCATAAGATGAAACGCGAGCTGAATGCCAACACAGCCATCCAGTTGTTCACTGTGCAATCACCATAACCACCATTTCACACTTGTTTGGTATGCCCCACCCTTACACACTTTTTTCACTATGTTTCTGCCGTTTTATTTTTGTTTGATCTTATTCCTATTTTGTTGTTGCTCTTCTTATGAACTATGTTTTTCTTTTGTTTACTACATCTTATTATGTTTTCTGGTTCATTATTTCTAGTACTGATGATGGAGATGAATTACGATCTCTGAAACGTTTACAATAAAGATGTTCACCGCAGCACTGGTTCTCCTTTTCATTCTACGACTACGGTTCCCGAGTGGAAAATCAACAACCGAAATTATATATATATATATATATATATATATATATATATATATATATATATATATATATATATATATATATATATATATATATACATACATATATATATATATATATATATGTATATATATATATATATATATATATATATATATTATATGTATATATATTATATGTATATATATATATATATATATATATATATATATATATTCATAGGAATATGCATCACATATTTTTCGCTCTCTTTTAACCTCCTACGTTATTTCCTCTGCCAAATTCCAGAAGAGGATTATCACAGCTATTAAGTGGAAGGCGGACGGGAACCTTGCTTGGTGTGTAATGGCGTAATTTCGTAAGCATTCTTAGGCCGGTCTTCTTATCCCTCCAGGCACAGTAACGCCGTTTATTCTCTGCAAAAACTAATGATCAATTCTCGCGAATCGTATTATATTGATGATAATACTGTGTTGTAGATAATGCTTTCCCTGTATTCTGTGCGCTGCGTCTTCGTGCGTTCGCCCATCGCACGCGATATATGAGAGGGAGGTTGTGAAAGTGTATAGAGGCATGTATTAGTATATTTATACGTGTCTTAATATGTAGGTGCGCGTCCGTGCATGCTTGCAATTACCTGCGTGAATGAGTGAGAGTAAGAGTGAGTTAGTGTTGGGGGGTACATATAAACGCTGTGTACATGTGTATATGTTAAATGTATGTGTAGTTGCATGTTTTGTTTTATGTATGTGTTTATGCTGGCATGAGCTTGTCAACGTACGTGACCACGTCCGTGTGTACGTGTAGACTCTGTGTGTGTGGCGTGTGGCAGGCATGTGCGGGTATGGGTGTCTCCTTGGGGTAATAACAGTATTCCCATTTCATTGCTATGTGAAAAACTCCTGCTGACCGCCAATTTAGTGTCTGTTTGTTTGTTTCATACATTTTGCTCAAATAAAAATGTATATGTAATTATGACTTTATACATCACGCACGTGACATTACGGTATCCCGCAGCAATTTGTATTTCTTTAAAAAAGGTAACTCCCCTCTTCAATGTGCTAAAGAGGCCTAAGGAGAACAAACAGATAGAATGACAATACAATAAAACAAGTGAGAAAAATAGCACAATAAAGAAGTGGGAGGAAGAGGAGGAGGAGGAAAGGAGAGAAAGAAGGAAGGATAGACAGGTAGGTAAGATAGTTGGACAGATAGATAGAAAGATGTAGAACGAAGAGGAGAGAAAAAGAAAAAAAAAAAGCGAGAAACAGAATCAGAGAGAGAGAGACAGAGACAGAGAGACAAAACAAGAAAACACAAAGACCTCTCACAGTCGACAACGAGAACTAACATGATAACCCTCCACCCCCACCCACCCCCCACCACCACCAAGCCTCAACCCTCCCTCCCACCACCACCACCAACCCCCCCACCCTCCTCCCCACGCAACGAGACTCCACTAAACCGCACTACGCCAGCTGACTGCATTAGCGGCCTCCATTCTCACTTCCGGCACGATAAGGAAAGAATACTCCCTCGGCATTTTCTCTCTTGCGCGGAATACCTGCATTAGGGCCGCTAATCGGGCTGAATTCTGTTAACGGCGGCGAGCGAACGGCCGGCCTTTAGCGGTCCGAGTGGAGGCGGGGAGGCGGGATGGGGTCAAAGGGGGGGGGGGCTGCTACGGGAGCTACTTTGTGGGGGAGTCGTTTTAAGGACTGTTCTGTGGCACTTTTGTTTAAAGTACAGATCTGTGGGACTTGTGTTTTAAGTACTGGTCTGTTGCTTTAAGTATTGTTTTGTTGTTTTAAGTACTGGTCTGTGGGATTTTTGTTTTAAGTACTGGTTTGTTGTTTTAAGCATTGTTTTGATGTTTTAAGTACTGTTCTATGGGTCTGCTGTTTTAAGTACTGGTCTGTTGTTTTAAGTACTGGTCTGCTGTTTTAAGTACTGATCTGTTGTTTTAAATATTGTGTTGTTTTAAGTACTGTTCTGTGGGTCTGCTGTTTTAAGTACTGGTCTATTGTTTTAAGTACTGGTCTGTTGTTTTAAGTACTGGTCTGTTGTTTTAAGTACTGGTCTGTTGTTTTAAGTACTGGTCTGTTGTTTTAAGTACTGGTCCGTGGGACTTGTGTTTTAAGTACTGGTCTGTGGGACTTGTGTTTTAAGTACTGGTCTGTGGGACTTGTGTTTTAAGAACTGGTCTGTTGTTTTAAGTACTGGTCTGTTGTTTTAAGTACTGGTCTGTTGTTTTAAGTACTGGTCTGTTGTTTTAAGTACTGGTCTGTTGTTTTAAGTACTGGTCTGTTGTTTTAAGTACTGGTCTGTTGTTTTAAGTACTGGTCTGTTGTTTTAAGTACTGGTCCGTGGGACTTGTGTTTTAAGTACTGGTCTGTTGTTTTAAGTACTGGTCTGTTGTTTTAAGTACTGGTCTGTTGTTTTAAGTACTGGTCTGTTGTTTTAAGTACTGGTCTGTTGTTTTAAGTACTGGTCTGTTGTTTTAAGTACTGGTCCGTGGGACTTGTGTTTTAAGTACTGGTCTGTTGTTTTAAGTACTGGTCTGTTGTTTTAAGTACTGGTCTGTTGTTTTAAGTACTGGTCTGTTGTTTTAAGTACTGGTCTGTTGTTTTAAGTACTGGTCTGTTGTTTTAAGTACTGGTCCGTGGGACTTGTGTTTTAAGTACTGGTCTGTTGTTTTAAGTACTGGTCTGTTGTTTTAAGTACTGGTCTGTTGTTTTAAGTACTGGTCTGTTGTTTTAAGTACTGGTCTGTTGTTTTAAGTACTGGTCCGTGGGACTTGTGTTTTAAGTACTGGTCTGTTGTTTTAAGTACTGGTCTGTTGTTTTAAGTACTGGTCTGTTGTTTTAAGTACTGGTCTGTTGTTTTAAGTACTGGTCTGTTGTTTTAAGTACTGGTCTGTTGTTTTAAGTACTGGTCTGTTGTTTTAAGTACTGGTCCGTGGGACTTGTGTTTTAAGTACTGGTCTGTTGTTTTAAGTACTGGTCTGTTGTTTTAAGTACTGGTCTGTTGTTTTAAGTACTGGTCTGTTGTTTCAAGTACTGGTCCGTGGGACTTGTGTTTTAAGTACTGGTCTGTTGTTTTAAGTACTGGTCTGTTGTTTTAAGTACTGGTCTGTTGTTTTAAGTACTGGTCCGTGGGACTTGTGTTTTAAGTACTGGTCTGTTGTTTTAAGTACTGGTCTGTTGTTTTAAGTACTGGTCTGTTGTTTTAAGTACTGGTCTGTTGTTTTAAGTACTGGTCCGTGGGACTTGTGTTTTAAGTACTGGTCTGTTGTTTTAAGTATTGTTTTGTTTTAAGTACTGTTCTGTGCGACTGCTGTTTTAAGTACTGTTCTAGGACTTATCTTAAGTACTGCTCTATGGAACTGTTGTTTTAAGTACTGGTCCGTGGGACTTGTGTTTTAAGTACTGGTCTGTTGTTTTAAGTACTGGTCTGTTGTTTTAAGTACTGGTCTGTTGTTTTAAGTACTGGTCTGTTGTTTTAAGTACTGGTCTGTTGTTTTAAGTACTGGTCTGTTGTTTTAAGTACTGGTCTGTTGTTTTAAGTACTGGTCCGTGGGACTTGTGTTTTAAGTACTGGTCTGTTGTTTTAAGTACTGGTCTGTTGTTTTAAGTACTGGTCTGTTGTTTTAAGTACTGGTCTGTTGTTTCAAGTACTGGTCCGTGGGACTTGTGTTTTAAGTACTGGTCTGTTGTTTTAAGTACTGGTCTGTTGTTTTAAGTACTGGTCTGTTGTTTTAAGTACTGGTCCGTGGGACTTGTGTTTTAAGTACTGGTCTGTTGTTTTAAGTACTGGTCTGTTGTTTTAAGTACTGGTCTGTTGTTTTAAGTACTGGTCTGTTGTTTTAAGTACTGGTCCGTGGGACTTGTGTTTTAAGTACTGGTCTGTTGTTTTAAGTATTGTTTTGTTTTAAGTACTGTTCTGTGCGACTGCTGTTTTAAGTACTGTTCTAGGACTTATCTTAAGTACTGCTCTATGGAACTGTTGTTTTAAGTACTGGTCTATGGGACTGTTCTTTAAATTATTATTCTCTATTTTAAATGCTGTCCTGTGGGAATTCCAAGTCCTGTTCTCTCGGTCTCTCGTTTTCAGGCGTTGGCTTTCGTGCGGACATTGTCTAATTTGGATTAGTTTGATCTCGATTAATG
>NC_091578.1:22175290-22180290 GCF_042767895.1 Penaeus vannamei | reverse complement strand
TCCTCCTCCTCCTCCTCCTCCTCCCACCTCCCTTCCTCCTCCTCCTCCTCCTCCTCCTCCACCTCCCTCCTCCTCCTCCTCCTCCTCCTCCCACTCCCTTCCTCCTCCCTTCCTCCTCCTCCTCCTCCTCCCACCTCCCTTCCTCCTCCTCCTCCTCCTCCTCCCACCTCCCTTCCTCCTCCTCCTCCTCCTACTACTACTACTACCTCCCTTCCTCCTCCTCCTCCCACCTCTCTTCCTCCTCCTCCTCCTCCCACCTCCCTGCCTCCTCCTACTCCTCCCACCTCCCTTCCTCCTCCTCCTCCTCCTCCTCCCATCCTCCTTTACCTCCCATCCTCCTCCTCCTCCTCCCACCCTCCTCCTCCTCCTCACCTCCCTTCCTCCTCCTCCTCCTCCCACCTCTCTCTCCTTCTCCTCCTCCCACCTCCCTTCCTCCTCCTACTCCTCCCACCTCCCTTCCTCCTCCTACTCCTCCACCTCTCTTCCTCCTCCTCCTCCTCCCACCTCCCTGCCTCCTCCTACTCCTCCCACCTCCCTTCCTCCTCCTCCTCCCACCTCCCTTCCTCCTCCTCCTCACTCCTCCCATCTCCCTTCCTCCTCCTCTTCCCACCTCCCTTCCTCCTCCTCCTCCCCCTCCTCCTCCCACCTCCCTTCCTCCTCCTCCTCCTCCTCCTCCCACCTCTCTTCCTCCTCCTCCCACCTCTCTTCCTCCTCCTCCTCTCCCACCTCCCTTCCTCCTCCTCCTCTTCCCACCTCCCTTCCTCCTCATCCTCATCCTCCCACCTCCCTTCCCTCCTCCCCCCTTCCTCCTCCTCCTCTCCCACCTCCACCTCCTCCTCCTCCCCCCTCACTTCCTCCTCCTCCTCCTCCTCCCACCTCCCTTTCATCTCCTCCTCCTCCCACCTCCCTTCCTCCTCCTCCTCCCACCTCCCTTCCTCCTCCTCCTCCTCCTCCTCCTCCCACCTCCCCTCCTCCTCCTCCTCCCACCTCCCTTCCTCCTCCTCCTCCTCCCACCTCCCTTCCTCCTCCTCCTCCCACCTCCCTTCCTCCTCCTCCTCCTCCCACCTCCCTTCCTCCTCCTCCTCCTCCCACCTCCTCTTTCCTCCTCCTCCTCCTCCCACCTCCCTTCCTCCTCCTCCTCCCACCTCCCTTCCTCCTCCTCCTCCTCCTCCCACCTCCCTTCCTCCTCCTCCTCCTCCCACCTCCCTTCCTCCTCCTCCTCCTCACCTCCCTCCTCCTCCTCATCCCACCTCCCTTCCTCCTCCTCCTCCTCCTCCTCCCACCTCCCTTCCTCCTCCTCCTCCTCCCACCTCCCTTCCTCCTCCTCCTCCTCCTCTTCCCACCTCCCTTTCACCTCCTCCTCCTCCCACCTCCCTTCCTCCTCCTCCTCCTCCACTTCCTTCCTCCTCCTCCTCCTCCTCCTCCTCCCACCTCTCTTCCTCCTCCTCCTCCTCCCACCTCCCTTCCTCCTCCTCCCACCGTCCCACCTCCCTTCCTCCTCCTCCTCCCACCTCCCTTCCTCCTCCTCCTCCTCCTCCTCCTCCCACCTCACTTCCTCCTCCTCCTCCTCCTCCTCCCACCTCTCTTCCTCCTCCTCCTCCCACCTCTCTTCCTCCTCCTCCTCCCACCTCTCTTCCTCCTCCTCCTCTTCCCACCTCCCTTCCTCCTCCTCCTCTTCCCACCTCCCTTCCTCCTCCTGCTCTCCTCCCACCTCCCTTCCTCCTCCTCCTCCTCCTCCCACCTCCCTTCCTCCTCCTCCTCCCTCCACCAACCTCCCTTCCTCCTCCTCCTCCTCCTCCTCCTCCTCCCACCTCCCTTCCTCCCTCCTCCTCCTCCTCCTCCTCCTCCCACCTCCCTTCCTCCTTCTCCTCCCACCTCCCTTCCTCCTCCTCCTCCTCCTCCTCCCACCTCCTCCTCTTCCTCCTCCTCCTCCCACCTCCCTTCCTCCTCCTCCTCCTCCTCCTCCCACCTCTCTTCCTCCTCCTCCTCCAACGTCTCTTCCTCCTCCTCCTCCCACCTCTCTTCCTCCTCCTCTTCTTCCAACCTCCCTCCCTCCTCCTCCTCTTCCCACCCTCCCTTCCTCCTCCTCCTCTTCCCACCTCCCTTCCTCCTCCTCCTCCTCCTGCTCCCACCCCCCTTCCTCCTCCTCCTCCTCCCACTTCCCTTCCTCCTCCTCCTCCTCCTCCTCCCACCTCCCTTCCTCCTCCTCCTCCCCCTCCCTCCCACCTCCCTTCCTCCTCCTCCTCCTCCTCCCACCTCCCTTCCTCCTCTTCCTCCTCCTCCCACCTCCCTTCCTCCTCCTCCTCCTCCCACCTCCCTTCCTCCTCCTCCTCCTCCCACCTCCCTCCCCTTCTCCTCCTCCTCCTCCCACCCCTCCCTACCTCCTCCTCCTCCTCCTCCCACCTCCCTTCCTCCCCTTCCCTCCCACCTTTCCTCCTCCTCCTCCTTCCTTCGCACCTTCCTTCCTCCTCCTCCTCCTTCCACCTCCCTTCCTCCTCCTCCTCCTTCCACCTCCCTTCCTCCTCCTCCTCCTCCCTTCCTCCTCCTCCTCCCACCTCCCTTCCTCCTCCTCCCTCCTCCTCCCACCTCCCTTCCTCCTCCTCCTCCTTCTCCCACCTCCCTTCCTCCTCCTCCTCCTCCTCCCACCTCCCTTCCTCCTCCTCCTCCTCCTCCCACCTCCCTTCCTCCTCCTCCCACGCTCCCTTCCTCCTCCTCCTCCTCCTCCCACCTCCCTTCCTCTTCCCCTTCCTCCTCCTCCCACGCTCCCTTCCTCCTCCTCCTCCTCCTCCCACCTCCCTTCCTCTTCCCCTTCCTCCTCCTCCCACCTCCCTTCCTCCTCCCCTTCCTCCTCCTCCCACCTCCCTTCCTCCTCCTCCTCCTCCTCCCACCTCCCTTTCATCTTCTCCTCCTCCCACCTCCCTTCCTCATTCTCATCCTTCCACCTCCCTTCCTCCTCCTCCTCCTCCTCCCACCTCCCTTCCTCCTCCTCCTCCTCCTCCCACCTCCCTTCCTCCTCCTCCTCCTCCTCCCACCTCCCTTCCTCCTCCTCCTCCTCCCACCTCCCTTCCTCCTCCTCCTCCCTCACACCTCCCCTCCTCCTCTTCCTCCTCCTCCCACCTCCCTTCCTCCTCTTCCTCCTCCCACCTCCCTTCCTCCTCCTACCACCTCCCTTCCTCCTCCTCCTCCTCCTCCCACCTCCCTTCCTCCTCCTCCTCCTCCTCCCACCTCCCTTCCTCCTCCTCCTCCTCCTCCTCTTCCCACCTCCCTTCCTCCTCCTCCTCCTCCTCCTCCTCCTCCCACCTCCCTCCCTCCTCCTCCTCCTCCCACCTCCCTTCCTCCTCCTCCTCCTCCCACCTCCCTTCCTCTTCCTCCTCCCACCTCCCTTCCTCCTCCTCCTACCTCCCTTCCTCCTCCTCCTCCTCCCCCCACCTCCCTTTCTCCTCCCACCTCCCTTCCTCCTCCTCCTCTTCCCACCTCCCTTCCTCCTCCCACCTCCCTTCCTCCTCCTCCCACCTCCCTTCCTCCTCCCCTTCCTCCTTCCCTTCTTCCTCCTCCCACCTCCCTTCCTCCTCCCCCTCCCACCTCCCTTCCTCCTCCTCCCACCTCCCTTCCTCCTCCTCCCACCTCCCTTCCTCCTCCCCCTCCCACCTTCCTTCCTCCTCCCACCTCCCTTCCTCCTCCCACTTCCCTTACTCCTCCCCTTCCTCCTCCTCCCACCTCCCTTCCTCCTCCCTTTCCTCCTCCTCCCCCTCCCTTCCTCCTCTCCTTCCTCCTCCTCCCACCTCCCTTCCTCCTCCCATCCACCCCAATTATCTACCTCCACGCTCACTTACATTTCAGCTTCGAATATCCTAAACAGACCACTGTGTCGCTATTATCATTATGTGTTTTACTTCGCAATTCCTAATGGGCTTATGGAGGCAGGCAGACGCGCAATGTATCCCGTTTTCTGTGAAAGAGAGAGAACGGGAACTTGAAATAGGTTTGTTGACTTGGCTTACTCTCGTATTATTAGAAGGGGATGAGTGGAGGAGAGGGACGGAGGGATGGAGAGAGGGGAGGGAGGAGAGGGAGAGAGAGGGGGAGAGGGACGGAGGGATGGAAAGAGGGGAGGGAGGAGAGGAAGAGAGGGAGGGATAGAGAGAGAGACTGGGGGAGAGGGACGGAGGGATGGAGAGAGGGACGGGAGAAGAGTGAGAGAGGGAGAGAGTGGGGGAGAGGGACTGAGGGATGGAAAGAGGGAAGAGAGGAAGAGAGTGGGGAAGAAGGGCTGAGGGATGGACAGACGGAAGGGAGAAGAGTAAGAGAGGGGGAGAGGGAAGGGAGAAGAGTAAGAGAGGAAAAGAGTGGGGAAGAAGGACGGAGGGATTGAAAGAGGAAGAGAGGGAGAGAGTGGGCGAGGGTTGGGGGTGAAGGGATGGAAGGAAGGGATGGTGGATAGAGGAAAGGGTGGAGGAAGGAAAGGTGAAGGGAAGGGAGAGGGAGGGAAAGGATGGAGAAGGGAGGGGATGAGGGGAGGTAGAGAGACAGAGGGTAGGAGAGAGAAAGGGGAGGATGGAATGGAGTAAGGGAGGGAGGGAAAGGGAGATAAGAAGGAAGGGATAGGGAGGCTGGGAGAGGAAGCGAGGGAAAAGGAGAGAGGGGGAGGAATGGAGGGTGGTAAGGAAAAAGTAAAGATACAGAAACAGACAGACAGACAGTGCCATAGAGACAAAACAACCTGGCAAACAGCTCAAAAATAGTAAAGATACTAAAAGGAAGGAGAAGAAGAAATGAAGGAAAAGGAGAATGAAGAAAGAGCTAAAGAGGAAGTAGAGGAAGCAAAGAAAGAATCAGAAGAGAGGAAATGAGGAGGAAAGACAGACAAAAGATGAAGAAAGGAGAAATGAGTACCTAACGCATAATAATATGCATTTAAAGTTTACTACATAATTCTTTTTTATAATTTGATGGAGGTTCATAAATCTACAGTAAACCTGAACTAGCCGTATATCAATATA
>NC_091578.1:22165290-22170290 GCF_042767895.1 Penaeus vannamei | reverse complement strand
AGACTTTTCTCATTGTCTGTCTGTGCCCAAAAGCCGCCGTTGGGAACTACTCGATCCGGTAACACTGCTGTAACACTGCATATTGAAACGAGACATGTATGTGTTCTAAAACTACCCCTTGAATAAGTATAGCTTCTGTAGACCAGTAAGAACCTTAAGCCAGATACAAGTAGCAGTTGTGTATTCCTATGGTTGTTGTAGTTCTCATTCTTATACTTAAAATTCCATAAATGGAATGCAGATTATTTTCTCTTTCCTAGTAATATTAATGTACAGTTTTGTTCTGCCTTTAGGTCTTAGTGTACTATTTAACATGGTCGTTTTATGTATAGATCTTTCATTATATCAGGTCTAGGAAAGATTAGGTTTTTCTTCAAGCCCTGAAACAAAAAATGAGCAACTTCCCCAAGAGTACTCTGACAGTTGTTAATGGTTGGGCACTCTTCGTGATCATATATACCTCTGGAAAATATAACAGTATCTAGTAAATTATACAAATGATTGTGTATCTATCAATATATGATATCTCACAGCATTAGCTCTGCCCCTTTATTGACCCTGCAAATGTTTTTCAGTGCATGTTCTTTGAGAATGGTTCTGTAATAACACTGATAGAAAAATAAATGAAAACAAAATCAAGAAAAATGAAAGAAAAAGAATATTTAATATTTGCAATGAATAAAGGCAAAGAGGCCTATCTCGGTAGGTGCCAACTGGAATTTCTATCAAGATGGAGTGAAACTAACTTGTTCAAACTACCCTGATTGTTTCATTTCCATTCATCAAATCATTACATTTTGAGCAATTGTAACTCTTGTGATGAACAAGAAAACATGTGACTTTGCAAATGTCAATACTAAGGATAAGAGATGAATTATAAGAACAATGCACAAAATATTAGTATTTCAAAATATGGAACGTAACATTTGCATAATTAAGCCAATAAAATTATCTCTACTGGGGATTCTTTCTTGAAGAATTTGATCTGATTTAATGAATAAAGTACTACATTTAGCTGTAGCTTTTCATACATGCAAAGTATTGCTTAACCTGATGATCCTTTTAATTTTATAAAGATATCATAAGGTTGATGTTTTGACATGTTTTTCTTTATGTTGAATTTGGTATTACTACTCTTGTAAATATAAATTATACTTAAATAAAATTTCATGATTCAGATATTTCCATATCAACAAAAGTGTTACTTTTCACTTCCACAAGCTTGTAAAATCTAAATGCCTAAGAATAAAATACTAATGTAAGCCCTCTTTGGTAGAGAAAGCATGTATCATATAATAAACTCTACTTGTTGAGGACCGGATTCAATAATCACTAAAAACTAATGTTATCCCTTTTGATTACATGGGCTTCATTTAGCTAATAAAGTACATGGTCTTCATCAATTTACTTTCCAACTCGTGTTCGTATGTAGCATTCTTTGCTGAAGAGGTGTGACACAGGTACATTCAACACTGGTAGAGTCTACTTTTGGTGGTTTGATATCAAAGGAAGCAGGAACTTTTTCTTTCTGTAGTGACCCATTTCCTGCTGAAGTGCGATCTTGTGGTTTGATATCAAAGGAAGCAGGAACTTTTTCTTTCTGTAGTGACCCATTTCCTGCTGAAGTGCGATCTTGTGGTTTGATATCAAAGGTAGCAGGAACTTTTTCTTTCTGTAGTGACCCATTTCCTGCTGAAGTGCGATCTTGTTTGATTTTTTTATATATATAGTAAAAATGTAAACCACTCTAAAGTTGATTTTAAATTAATATTTGTTTATGGAGTAAATACTAACTGATACACTGGACCATTCCAAATACCAGTTAGAAAAATTTGCTGAAAGCTCTTTCCACAACATCTGTACTTTTATTTTAGGTTCAAAACATCTCACTGAGACAAATGTTCAACACACGGAATTCTATTAAAGATTTAATTAAAATACATTAATACATCACTTCCTTTGTAAAGTTTATCATTCTCTTTTATCCTTTCTGTTTTTTTTTTTTGTTTTTTTTTTCTTAAAAGAGTTTTCACACCAGTTCACATTATTTGTCATGGTTATGTGAAATTTGAACAACCCTTTAACAAAAAAAAAAAAAATTATACAATCAAGATTCATTTCCTGGAGAAAAAAAAATTAAATAATGGAAAGAGGAGACATCTAATAACAAATGGGAAATGTCTATTAAACAATGTTTGTATAGAGTACTTTCAGAAATGTTTTTGTGCAAAAATATGAAACAAAAAAGAAGTTCAAAGAGAAAAACTAAAATTTCAAAAGAGCAATTACCCATGAAAGCAATACAGAAAGCCATAACAAAAGTATCAAAGGATGAATTTCATATGAAGCATTAAAAAAGAATAAAAAAAACAGGGCAATTGCACATGAAAAAAGGGCAGACATATATTTATAAGGACAATTCCTTTTACAGCCGTCTTCATCATACTATTGTAAAACCTGGTATAAAATCATTCTTTTATTTTGTGGACCTTTATTGAAATTCATAACTTTTTTAAAAATACGATAACTACAGAAACAGTTAATGCATATCTATTAGGAATAACAGTATTTGTAAGGGGGTTTCTTTTGATCATCTGAATGTTATCAAATAATTAACAAATATAACTGAGCACCCACGTGTAAAATGTTTCAGTCACAGCTTAGCAAAAATAGTGTCTTTATGACTGAAATCTCTTGTACTATATCATATAAACTCTACACTTGACACATAAAAAACAGACATGAATCACTAACAATAAAAAGTAATCTGGACAACTACAAACAGAATAGGAATAATGCTAATTACAAAAAAAACATCCTCGCGGGGGAAAAAAATTGAAAATACTATTAAAATTTACGCTTCAATTTATGACAACACTAGCCCTCGAGACCTATACATTCCGTACGTCTGTAGTCCCTTCAGGTACAACGACCGTGATGCCATTCAGGGCCTTAGTTAGGCACACCTGGCAGCCTAGACGAGATCTGCAAAGGGAGAAAAGATGGAGTTAATAATGGTATGGCAGATAATGATATTGTTGGCAACAATGAGAATAGCAGTAATTGTTATAATAATGATGATGATAAAATATTCATACCAATCCAAAGAAAAAAACATTAAAATAATAATGATACTAAAACTCGTAACAATAATAACACTTTCTATGGTGATGATATTAAGTAATACTACAAAAAATAACAACTGCAATAATGATAATAGTAATAATAGCATTTATGATGATGATTGATGATGACTGAAGATGATGATGATGACATTGATGGTAATGATGACAATTGTTATCATTATTATTACTATAATTATCATAATTGTAGTATAATCAATAATAATAATAATAATAACAGCAATAAAATAAATAATGAAAATAATAACAATAGTAATAAAATGAATAATAATAATTAGTAGTAGTAGTAGTAGCAGTAGTAGTAACAGTAGTAAAAGTACTTGTTGTAGTTGATGACGTTACACAAGTAATAGGTGTAGTAATAGTAAAAGTTGTACTACAACCACTGCTACTGCTACTACAACTAATAATAATAATAATAATAATAATAATAGTAATAGTAGAAGTTGAATTATTATTAGAGATACCAAAATAACAATAACAATCATCATCATAATAACAACAACAATAATAATAATAATGATAATACAATGATAATAATAGAAATGATAATACAATGATAATAATAGAAATGATAATAAAATTATAATAATAGAAATGACAATACAATGATAATAATAGAAATGATAATACAATGAAAATAATAGAAATGATAATGCAATGATAATAATAGAAATGATAATACGATGATGATGATGATTGATGATGATGATTGATGATGATTGATGATGATGATTATTAATGATGATGATTATTGATGATGATGATTATTGATGATGATGATTATTAATGATGATGATTATTGATGATGATGATTATTGATGATGATGATTATTGATGATGATGATTATTGATGATGATGATTAATGATGATGATAAAAATAATAATAATAATAATAATAATAATGATAATAATAATAATATTAATAATAATAATAATAATAATAATAATAACAATGATAATTATAATGATAGTTATAAGAATGATAACAACAAAAGTAATAATAATAAGAAGAAAACAAAAAAGAAAAACAGTATCAATAATAACAACAATAATAATGATCACAACACTAACAAAAAAAATGATTTAAATAATGACACATTCAGAAAAATAACAAACAGCAAAGACCAACAGACCCTGCCTAATACCAACCCTATTTCGGGCTTCCTATCTAAAATAAATTAAAAATTATGAAAGCACCTGTAAATCTTCTAAGCACTTACCCTCCTCCTCCTGTCCTCTCCTAAACACCTGCGTACCCACAAAATTGCGTCACGCCTATTTCCTCGTCCTTGGAGCATAACTTCCTAGTATCTCCTACATCCACTTGTTCCTGGCTCTTTTCAAAAGGAGTTTCTATGCCGTGAAAACACAGGGCATCAACATGTTGCATTGTAGCTTTAAAACCCATGTCTCAATTCATTAAACGTCAAAATTTCCCAAAACGTCAATACCTCTAGAACAAACTGGGGCATTTCTCACCCTCCTGATGTATTTACTGCTGTCAGATATCTTGAATACCCAAATTGCAATTATATTCAAAGTCCACCTTTTGCAAAAATTCAATACCTCTGGACAAACTGGGGCATCTCTGGTTTCTCTTGATGGATTTACTCCAAATCGATAACATCAAAGAGGAAAATTACCGCAGAATCCAGAGACGCCATTATCCAACCAATTTTATGGTGATAAGTTACATTTCAGTTCTGTTTAAAATAGTAAGATCTATTTTCTTCTTCTTCTTCTTCTTCTTCTTCTTCTTCTTCTTCTTCTTCTTCTTCTTCTTCTTCTTCTTCTTCTTCTTCTTCTTCTTCTTCTTCTTCTTCTTCTTCTTCAAAATACCAACTAATCCAAAG
>NC_091578.1:22155290-22162790 GCF_042767895.1 Penaeus vannamei | reverse complement strand
AATTAATAATTATTCCATCTCCTCACTCAAGCAAAGCAATTTCTTCAAATTCAATCAGTATATTAGTGTTTGTCAACTAGCATTCATATATAGAAAGTTAGCCATTGCGTACACATTTTCCCATTCCACTTAAACCATAAATCTAAAGCATGTTAACTATATCAACTTCAATTCTAAATATCATAGAAAGATAATCTGTTGTAATAAACACCCACTGCCATTTATGTAATGAGTAATGATCATAAAGAAAAATATGAAAGAGAGCTATACATTTCTTTTTCTTTTTTTGTATAATAAACCAAAAAAAAGGTGGTCAGAGAATACCAATGAAAGATCATCATAAAGATAATCGTAATCAACAAGGGAATATTTGTTTTATTTCATAAATTACTTGCAAGTAACCCTTTTTTTTTAATACAGTTGGATATGAAAGTTGATTTTGATCTTAAAAGTATATATTTCATCTCAAAAACAGTATAAATATCAACAGTAACATAATTTCACAATCATTCTAGAAATGGCACATTACCAAGGGAATTCTTACAAAACAAAGTACAGTTGTATAGCTGGCATTATTTATACAATGAAAATGTTCCTTAATCTATATGACTGTTATTGTCTATATAATAAAGATGTTCCTTAATCTGTATTACTGTTATTGTCTATATAATGAAGTCCCTTAATCTGTTTGACTGTTTTTGTCTATATAATGAAGATGTTTCTTAATCTGTATAACTGTTATTGTCTATATAATGAAAATTTTCCTTAATCTAACAAAAAAAAAATTGTTTCTTGAATCTGTCAGTCCATGTCCTTGTGTTTGATCTTTTGCGTGTGTGTGTGTGTGTGTGTGTGTGTGTGTGTGTGTGTGTGTGTGTGTGTGTGTGTGTGTGTGTGTGTGTGTGTGTGTGTGTGTATGTGTGTCTGTATGTGTGTCTGTATGTGTGTGTATGTGTGTATATGTGTGTGTATATGTGTGTGTATATGTGTGTGTATATGTGTGTGTATATGTGTGTGTATATGTGTGTGTATATGTGTGTGTATATGTGTGTGTATATGTGTGTGTATATGTGTGTGTATATGTGTGTGTATATGTGTGTGTATATGTGTGTGTATATGTGTGTGTATATGTGTGTGTATATGTGTGTGTATATGTGTGTGTATATGTGTGTGTATATGTGTGTGTATATGTGTGTGTATATGTGTGTGTATATGTGTGTGTATATGTGTGTGTATATGTGTTATGTGTGTGTATATGTGTGTGTATATGTGTGTGTATATGTGTGTGTATATGTGTGTGTATATGTGTGTGTATATGTGTGTGTATATGTGTGTGTATATGTGTGTGTATATGTGTGTGTATATGTGTGTGTATATGTGTGTGTGCATGTATGTGTGTGTGTGTGTGTGTGTGCGTGCGCACGTGCAAACGCGCGCATGTATGTGTATGTGTGCATGCACTTGTGCATACACACATGAATGTGCACGTGTGCATGTGCATGTGTGTATCTTCATAATTGTGCAAGTACATGTGCATGGGTGTGCATAACAATACTCTATAAAACCTGGGTTATTTTCAGATCTTAATGATAAAATTTCCTTAACACAGATAATACAATATAATACTTATATTTTAGAGTAAATATGCAAAATACTTTTAAAAAACTCAATCCTTAGATTGCCGTCTAGGTTATTAATATCATTGTCCATACAAATTAAAATGCAAAAGTAGACACCAACACCCATTCCATCACTGCCCTCAGCCATGCTATATAAACATTCATCTCTTTCACACTGAACACAAGCATTTAAGCTCATGCAGACAAAGGGCCTGTCTTTTGACTTGTTTTTGCTTTTAGAAAGGAGTAAGCATCCCAGTAGCCCTCCTGATAGACATCTTCTAAGATTTCAATGGGAGGAGGCTTTAGGGACTGTACAAACCTAAGGATGTTGGTGGCATTTACGGCCACCGTCTCATTAGCAATGGTCAGGTAAGGGGAGTTTTGCTTCTTGGTCCTGGGGCAGATGTCAATCTTCCCCTCAAATGGGCCAATGGATATGCATGGCTGGCATGGGATTGGGAGGTTGTTGGTGAAGCCTCCATCCATGTACCTCTCTCCACGAAATGAAGGGAACCGAAAGCCAGAGAAGATGGGGATAAAACAAGAGCAGAGGAGGCACTGGATCAACTCCTCTCGTGAAGTCCAGTTTGAGATTATGACATTCTGGCCATCCTTGATTCTTGTGAGTGAGACAAAGAGTCTGTTGTTAGCCCGCAGGTGGGCATCAGGGGGCAGGGCTTCAAATCCCTGGTTGAGATAATCAGAAACATTGAACTTGGGACTGAAGGGGCCCAGTTTCCACCTCTGGGCTTCCTTGGCTGTCTCCAAGAAGTTGCCCTTCACAAAGTCAAGAGGGACATCACACACTACACACGCTGCCAAAAGGGAGCCAGCCGATGCGCCAGAAACCTTTGCTGTCTGCAGCAACCGAGGCCATTGCTTCTGCAGGCACTGCAAGGCACCAACCTCATACAAAGCCAGGAACCCTGATCCAGATAGGGCCACGCTTACTTCCCTAGAATACATTGCAAACACAATTCAGCTATACAAAATGTAATGATGCAAATATCACAGAAATTCTAAACAAAATTAAAAAGATACATAGACTTTTGATTAGATATATAATATACTTATGCATATAAATATATAACTGTAAAAGTAGAGAATTAAAGAAATAAAAGAATCCTGACAAACACTGACATGTTCATATGCAGTATGTTGTTTTCAACTCTCACAAACAACAATAATAATAAATAAAATAAATAAAGGGTTAACTGTCTACATATCTACAATCTCTCACTTCACAAAGCAAATGTTTTTAGTATCAATTCCTCCAGAATAACCATGTAACATTTTTCAAATGAATACAAAAAACAAAGTCTTGTTCAATTACTTCTCAGCTTTGATTTCATTCTTTGTAAGTAACGCCATGTATCTCTGTAACCTTGAGCATGGTACTGGTTGAGGATATGGGGTTCAGGGGGCATCAGGGATTGGTACAAGCGCAATGTGTTGCTATAGGACATATTGACTGTGTGGTTGGCCCAGCTCACCTTCCTGCGTGTTGGTTCTTCATCTGGGCATATGTCTGCATCACCCGCGTAGGGACTGATGGTAAGAGCCTCTTTGCTGACCACAGGTTGCCTATTGCTGTATCCCCCATCAATGAACCATTCTCCACGTAGGGTGGGTGGAACCATCCCTGATGCCCCCAGGATGTAGCAAGCACATCTTAGTGTTTGAACAAGGTCTTCACGCGAATCCCACTCAGATATAATCACATTAGACATGTCACGGACTCTTGTCAGTGACACAAAGAGCCGCCCATTGGCCCTCAGGTGGGCATCAGGAGGTAACAGTTCAATGCCTGCCCTAAGGTAATCCTCAAACTTGAACCCAGGACTGAAAGGCCCCATTGCCCATTTTCTGGACTCAACAGCTGCATTCAGGAACTGATATCTCACATCATCAATAGGTACCTGACAGATAAGTGCTGAGCCAATCAGGGCTCCCGCAGATGCTCCCGAAATAAGAGTCTCCTTCAGGACATGGGGACAGACAGTCAACAAGCATTTGATCGCACCTAACAGGTATAATGCTAGGAAGCCACAGCCAGCCAGAGACACGTTCTTAATCCTAGGAGGTAGAAAGTCCTCTCATTAACAGTTTTGGCATGACACTGAAAAGAGAAGGGGTTGAGGGAAGGAGGCCTGACTCGAGTGAAAGGGGAGGGGGGGGGGGGGTTATAGAAAAGAGAATCTGAGTCTAAAGAGGATTCTGATTTTAAAATATGTACTTTCAAATATCTTCAGTCACTAAACCTAGCTACCCAAAAATGACAACTGTCATGTAACCTGTTGATGCTAGGAAGAGTATGTATTTATGTACATGCTCTTTCCATTGTGATCTTTGTTTATTATCTTTATCAAAACAAAGATGGCTTCAGAAGTGCTAGTCCTCAAGGCTTCAATCACTAAGGGGTCATCCATAATTTTCATCATTGTCATGTGTGTACAAACCATACCCAGGGGAGAGGGAGTTAAGACCAGGCATACAATCTTTTTAATGTAAAAAAGGATGATCCAACAATGGGTAAATCAGTGGCCACCATGTTTCAAATTTCACACCATGCCAGTGTTGTTATCAGGGCTGGCCACTTACAGCCCTGAGTATGATAATAATGAGATTCCCTGTTTCTTGTTTATTGCACTGTATAAAACAATATACAATACATTATCTAGCCAATATTGTGCCAATATTTTAACAATATTCAACAACATAAAATGCACCTGCATCTCTTTATAGAAAATGTATTAGATGTATAACTTGAAATAATGTAACATTGAACCTGTAAACTTGATTTATCTAAAAATTTTATGTTTATCTGATCATTGGAAAATTTTTCTATATTTCTTTTAACACTTCATTTACATCAAACCATCTATAGTAAAAAAGAAAAAAATACAGCCTAGGGAGAAAAATTCTGTAGGCTCTTTGTATTATCCTGTCATCAATCTTTTGATTTTCATACAGTGAAAGAGTAATATAACAAGACATGGTCTTATTTTGAATTCATTTATTTTTCTTAGAATCACAAAATAAGAATCCGCATATAGATAGAGAGATCTTAATGCATCATTTTTCGTCCTCTATCATACACTTTTAGAGGGGGGAGGGTGTCACTCAAAAGTCTGTGCTTTATAGGCTTGTGATAATGATGAAAATTATGGATGACCACTAAGCATACCTGACTTTTATCTGTTGAGAATATTTCTCGATTATTTTGTGGGGAAAAGAAACTAATATTGTTAATAGAATAATCATAATAATGTCAATTTTAAAAATAATAACATTAATAACAATGATAATATCAAAAATAAATACTTTCTACTCTGGAAATTCAAAGAATATGGTATACATTGGAGCCCAGCAAGTGACTCCTTGGTAACTCTATACTTTTGAAGCTGCCTAAATGTAAACAAAATCTGAAAAAACAAAACTAAAGTGGACAGCACATATATCCAGTAAAAATGGGTTAAAGACCAAGACAAAAAATAAATAAATAATTTTGAAATCTGAGAAAATACATACTAGTTTATACAAATAAATATTTATCTACCGTTAAAAGATGAACACCATTTCTAAAAAAGACTCAACCACATTCATATAGTCTTTGGTAGTCTATATTCATCATGTAAATTTTGGGTAATTGCTAGGAGGTATGACACAAGTACTCTATCAAAACCTAATTCATATTGATGAATATCCTATGGGATTCTGTGGAATATCCTATAAAATGCTATTAAATGTATTGAAACCGACTCTAAAGAATTAGATTAATAGAATGTACACCTACATGCAAGTCAAACATGCATACAATTATGGACAAGATCACACCTATAAGAATATAAGCCTGCAAGTGCATGCCTATACATACACAAACATAATACAATACACACACACACACACACACACACACACACACACACACACACACACACACACACACACACACACACACACACACTACACGCTCCTCACACTACACGCCCCTCACACTACACGCCCCTCACACTACACGCCCCTCACACTACACGCCCCTCACACTACACGCCCCTCACACTACACGCCCCTCACACTACACGCCCCTCACACTACACGCCCCTCACACTACACGCCCCTCACACTACACGCCCCTCACACTACACGCCCCTCACACTACACGCCCCTCACACTACACGCCCCTCACACTACACGCCCCTCACACTACACGCCCCTCACACTACACGCCCCTCACACTACACGCCCCTCACACTACACGCCCCTCACACTACACGCCCCTCACACTACACGCCCCTCACACTACACGCCCCTCACACTACACGCCCCTCACACTACACGCCCCTCACACTACACGCCCCTCACACTACACGCCCCTCATACTACACGCCCCTCACACTACACGCCCCTCACACTACACGCCCCTCACACTACACGCTCCTCCACATCCACAAAGGCAGATCTGGGATGCTTCAAAATTAAAGGGGGGATGGGGTAAATATGTAGTAAGAAGGTGCCAAGTACCAAAGGTATGAGACCATAAGCTGTGGGAGGGGATGGATCTATATCACACAAAGGTCTTTTCAAAGCATTCTGGAGCTAACTTTGGCACTTTTACATTGATTAATACTGCTCTCATAGTTTCATCAAGGATATGCAGAATAGTGAAAAATTTACAGAATGTCATATGCATATGTAATTGCAGCTAACATTTTATTTCTAATTTTAGCACAACCAATTTCATGCTGTTGTGGTCACAAATTACTCCATGTATATATTGTATATTATTCTATTATTGGGGAGCACAATACACCATCCCCCTACACACACTCACACACACACTCACACACTTACACACACTCGCTCACACTCGCTCACACTCGCACACACTCGCAACACACTCCCATACACTCCTACACACTCGCTCTCACTCGCTCACACTCGCTCACACTCGCTCACACTCCCACACATCACACATCACACATCACACTCACACTCACACTCACACTCACACTCACACTCTCTTTCTCCCTCTCTTTCTCCCTCTCTTTCTTCCTCTCTCTCACTCTCCCTCCCTTCCTGTCTTTCTTTCTTTCTTTCTCTATCCCTTTCTTTCTTTATTCCTTTCTCTCTTCCTTCTTTCCTTTCTTTCTTTCTTCCTTTCTTTCTTTCTTTCTTCCTTCCTTTCTTCCACCTTCCCTTTCCTACCTTCCTTCCTCCCTTCCTTCCTCCCCTCCAGCCTCCCTTTCTTCCTTCCTTCCTTCTACCCTACCTTCCTACTTTTCTCCTCCCTTCCTTCCTTTATACATACATATATACATATACCTCCCTATCTACCAACCTACATACATACTAACCTCTTACCTACCTACCTTAACAAACATACATACCAACTTACCTATAAAATATTATACTATATAGAGGTATTACTAGAGGTATTACTTTCAACTATCAACAAAACTAAAAACCAAACATATGTCTCAAACGTAACCTCCTCCCAATCATTCATTCACAAAAACAAGCACACAACAATATGAAACACTAAAGATAACACAAACAGATAAAACAACACATTCCTTCTCCAGAGCCCTCATATCAGTTTTCCATGAGGCAGGGTAATGGGTTACAGTTGTGATAACATCTATGATCACAAGAGATCTATGCCCACGATCTGTTAGGGATTTCGAAATGAGATAATAATATCCCTACTGTTGAGTTCTGTCAATCTCTGTCCTTTCCTTACAGGTTAAAAGAAAATAATCATAATTGGAAAATAACTGTATATTTTTCTCAAGTATCTGTTATCTGCAGCATTGCCTACAGTAAATGTGTACTGTTTCTTTCCTTTGGGAAATGTTCTGTTAATGAACAAGTCTTC
>NC_091578.1:22117790-22120290 GCF_042767895.1 Penaeus vannamei | reverse complement strand
CACACACTTGCACACACACACACTTGCACACACACACACTTGCACACACACACACACACACACACACACACACACACACACACACACACACACACACACACACACACACACACACACACACACACACACACACACACATACACACACACACACACACACATACACACACACACACACACACACACACACACACACACACACACACACACACACACACACACACACACACACACACACACACACACACACACACACACACACACACACACACATATATACATGTGTACATACATAAACACAGATATGTGTTACTTTGTATGTATATTTGTATCAGGGTTGGAAGAAATGAGGGTGTTTATGAATATTAAGAAAATCTGATTTTGATTGATTATTTCCCTAATGTAGGTGGAATTGGTGATGTAAGCAGAATAGTTGTAAAAAGTTTGGTAAATAGGTGATAAGCCTTCATAAGGATGGTGAAACTTAATAGGCCCATTATTATAAACAGTGCAATAATAAGAGTACTCTGTTAACCAGTAAAGAAACATATATTTAGGGTCAAATATTCAGTCACTTTTTAATACTTTGAGTACCTTTATTTGACAAAAGAGTATTTTGTTAATTTAGAAAAAAAGACTAATCATTTTTAAAGAATAAATACACATACGTACTGCTCAGCTTAACATATAAGAGCTGTAGTGAAATAGGAAGTAACCTTGGAAACCAATAGTTCCCAGGTGAATAACACTTATGGACAGTAAAGCTTCGAGACACACCCCAAGCAAGAGCATCAGGGCAAACCAGATTAGTGAAAGAGATATCTCATGATATTCTGCCCCTATTATTTGCTGGTGGACTGGGCTTTAGAAGGCATAGGCAATACCAATAAAGTTTAGTCTTGGAATATGCACATGGTTATGGAGGGTGTCAAGGGAGGACCTTATATGCTGCTACATTTACAATTTGAGATCCTGTACCCTTTTTGGTAAGCCAGTGTCCAAAGTGAGAAAGGACCTATTTATTGTGTTTTCTAGTGGTGGCTTATTGAAAAAGGGACAGAGTTGATTATGAAATATCATTTTTAACATGCTAACATTACAATTAGAAGACAAAGTTGTTGACAGAACCAATAAACAATAACCAAAACTGCAAAACAAGTAATGTAAAAGGAATGAGTCAGACATCCGAACAAATGTATACAGTATATCTCTGTGTATGATATATATACAGCAATGGAAAGTCCTCCTTCCCCATCTAGTATTTTTTTAAAGGCACAAAATGGCAGGGTCCCATTTCTGCAACTGTACCAGCATACAAGCACTGACCAGCTTCCCAGTATACTTTTTGGAGAGACATGATGAAATTCAAGTCAGGTACTCAAAGTGTTAAGATAAGTCATTCTATTTAGGTTGTCTTAGGTTCTCTATATTATTCTTGTATTGGCTTGACAAGCTTCTCAGTGGCCATTTTGTATAATTGTTGAACTGTGCACTTTACAGGTAAAGAGACCATTTTAGGCACTATTACAGTTGTTGATAAATTCATGTGCATTTCTTTTTATTCTTGTATTTTATCTTGCCAGATATTTTATAACATGGTATTTTAGTTCAATGTTTCATATGCAAAATAAGAATAATGACTCATGTTGTTACTGGATGGATCACTGCCATTTGGATGTTCTGGATAGTAAATAGTTGCCAGTACCTAGGTGTGAATTCTAGTAGCCCCATCTAATTTTGGAATCAGATATCTTCTTTTGGTCAGGTTTGGGCATGCTATCTAGAGAACCTGGGGTATTTAGACATAGAGTGTTCTTTACCAATATCTTGCTAATCTAATGCAGGCTACAAGGATCTGTAATCTATGATTGTCTGTTACATAGTTTTAACATCATTTTTGACATTTTGAAACCAGGCTCGACACACTTAGCCGGGCACAGTGTAATTATGATACAACCAAAATGGAAGGCTTGGCAGCTCAGGGACCAGGGCTGAGCCTGAATAATGGAATTGATCCTCATTTGTGTAACTATGTTGTATATAGTTCAGTAAAAATGGACTACAATCAGAATAACTAATCTTCACATAATAGAAACCTAAACCTATACCATATATAAGGACCACAAGACATATCTGGGCATATAATTTATGTCTTTAGATTTAGCCTTTAACGTAATGTGCCAACATTAAGAGTCTTTTGTGTGTGAACATAGATAGTGAGTTGGTGAAAACTCTGATGATGGAAAATGAAAAAAGGGCCACACTGTTGTCCCTCATCATTTCTTTACACCCAACTGTTGAGCAGCAGATGAGCAACTACTGTTAGGTAAACATACAGATGGATGGGGCCATGGCAGGGGGTCATAAGGATGCTGGTTAGTGGGCTAGCAGATATACAGGACCATGGGTCATTACTAAGCAGATGTACTGAAGAGTGGGCTAACAGATAACTAGATGTGTGGGGTTAGAGGTGGGAAGTGAAGCATGCTGTTGCAGTATTA
>NC_091578.1:22100290-22105290 GCF_042767895.1 Penaeus vannamei | reverse complement strand
CAGCTGCAGAGCAGAGACGAAGAGAAAAAGGGCGACCTACATTAGAATCCTAGAGTCACCTGGCTAGAGTCGTGACAGTTTTTTCGAAAGGAAGCTTTCGAAAGGGAGACGTTGCCGTGTAAATTCGTTAATTAGTTTCGTAAGAGAATCTAGAGCGAGTAAATGAATGACCCAACAATCATCAATGCAGATCGACGCTCCTTTATTTTCCAGTCTGTTTTCTAGAAGCTTCAACCGGCATGATGCAGTATTGACGAATTCATTATTCTGAGAATTGAGAAACGGATAACCTCACATTGCAAGGTGAGAGAGGTGACGTCATTACAGATCATCAGAATGCTGACGTTTGTGTGATCTCGAAGCGGCCGTTCCGTGTCATGCATTGGGGACTCGGAGATGCTCGCGACTCGCTCGGGGTCTTGGCGGATGGGGCGGGGTGCAGGCTATTAATAGTAAGGGCAATAAGGATGATGATAATAGTGATAATGATGATGATAACAATAATGATAATGGTAATGATAACAATGATAATAACAACAACAATAATGAAATAATACTGATAATTTTAATAATAATAAAAACAATAATAACTGTGACTGATAATCAGCCTAATAATCATTATAGATAATGGTGACAATAACTGTATTAATAATAATGACAATAATAAGCATCATCATCATCGTCATCATAATATGGATAAGGATGACACGATAAATAAAACAGACAAAAAAACAAATTAAATCGTTACAGCAGCTCTTGCGCAGACAGCGAGTGTTCCGTCAGTCACTATGACTCGTAAGTTGCCCCTCCGCATTCTAAGTGTGTATGTGCGTGCGTGTGTGTGTGGGTGGGTGGGTGGTTGGGTGGATGTGAGTGTGTGTCATTGTGGGTGGGTGGTTGGGTGGATGTGAGTGTGTGGGTGGTTGGGTGGATGTGAGTGTGTGGGTGGTTGGGTGGATGTGAGTGTGTGGGTGGTTGGGTGGATGTGAGTGTGTGGGTGGTTGGGTGGATGTGAGTGTGTGGGTGGGTGGTTGGGTGGATGTGAGTGTGTGGGTGGTTGGGTGGATGTGAGTGTGTGTGTGTGTGTGTGGGTGGGTGGTTGGGTGGATGTGAGTGCGTGTGTCATTGTGAGTGGGTGGTTGGGTGGATGTGAGTGTGTGTGTCATTGTGGGTGGGGGGTTGGGTGGATGTGAGTGTGTGTCATTGTGTGTGGGTGGTTGGGTGGATGTGAGTGTGTGTGTGTGGGTGGGTGGTTGGGTGGATGTGAGTGTGTGTGTGTGGGTGGGTGGTTGGGTGGATGTGAGTGTGTGTGTCATTGTGGGTGGGTGGGTGTGAGTGTGTGTCATTGTGTGTGGGTGGTTGGGTGGATGTGAGTGTGTGTGTGTGGGTGGGTGGTTGGGTGGATGTGAGTGTGTGTGTGTGGGGGGGTGGTTGGGTGGATGTGAGTGTGTGTGGGTGGGTGGTTGGGTGGATGTGAGTGTGTGTGTCATTGTGGGTGGGGGGATGTAAGTGTGTGTCATTGTGTGTGGGTGGTTGGGTGGATGTGAGTGTGTGTGTGGGTGGGTGGTTGGGTGGATGTGAGTGTGTGTGTGTGTGTGGGTGGTTGGGTGGATGTGAGTGTGTGTGTGTGTGGGTGGGTGGTTGGGTGGATGTGAGTGTGTGGGTGGTTGGGTGGATGTGAGTGCGTGTGTGTGTGGGGGGTGGATGTGAGTGTGTGTGGGTGGGTGGTTGGGTGGATGTGAGTGTGTGGGTGGTTGGGTGGATGTGAGTGTGTGTGTGTGTGTGTGTGGGCGGTTGGGTGGATGTGAGTGTGTGTGTGTGTGTGTGGGTGGTTGGGTGGATGTGAGTGTGTGTGTGTGGGTGGGTGGATGTGAGTGTGTGTGTGTGTGGGTGGGTGGTTGGGTGGATGTGAGTGTGTGTGTGTGTGGGTGGGTGGTTGGGTGGATGTGAGTGGGTGTGTGTGTGGTTGGGTGGATGTGAGTGTGTGTGTGTGTGTGGGTGGTTGGGTGGATGTGAGTGTGTGGGTGGTTGGGTGGATGTGTATGTGTGTGTCATTGTGGGTGTGTGGTTGGGTGGATGTGTGTGTGTGTCAGTGTGGGTGGGTGGTTGCGTGGGTGTGAGTGCGTGGGCGGTTGGGTGGATGTGAGTGTGGGGGTGGTGGGGGGGAGGTGAGTGTGTGGGTGGTTGGGTGGATGTGAGTGTGTGTGTGGGTGGGTGGGCGGTTGGGTGGATGTGAGTGTGTGTCATTGTGGGTGGGTGGTTGGGCGGATGTGAGTGTGTGGGTGGTTGGGTGGATGTGAGTGTGTGGGTGGTTGGGTGGATGTGAGTGTGTGGGTGGTTGGGTGGATGTGAGTGTGTGTCATTGTGGGTGGGTGGTTGGGTGGATGTGAGTGTGTGGGTGGTTGGGTGGATGTGAGTGTGTGGGTGGTTGGGTGGATGTGAGTGTGTGGGTGGTTGGGTGGATGTGAGTGTGTGGGTGGTTGGGTGGATGTGAGTGTGTGGGTGGTTGGGTGGATGTGAGTGTGTGGGTGGTTGGGTGGATGTGAGTGTGTGTGTGGGTGGTTGGGTGGATGTGAGTGTGTGGGTGGTTGGGTGGATGTGAGTGTGTGTGTGTGTGGGTGGGTGGTTGGGTGGATGTGAGTGTGTGTGTCATTGTGGGTGGGTGGTTGGGTGGATGTGAGTGTGTGTGTCATTGTGGGTGGGTGGTTGGGTGGATGTGAGTGTGTGTCATTGTGTGTGGGTGGTTGGGTGGATGTGAGTGTGTGTGTGTGGGTGGGTGGTTGGGTGGATGTGAGTGTGTGTGTGTGGGTGGGTTTTTGTGTGGATGTGAGTGTGTGTGTGTCATTGTGGGTGCGTGGGTGTGAGTGTGTGTCATTGTGTGTGGGTGGTTGGGTGGATGTGAGTGTGTGTGTGGGTGGGTGGTTGGGTGGATGTGAGTGTGTGTGTGTGTGGGGGGGTGGTTGGGTGGATGTGAGTGTGTGTGTGTGGGTGGGTGGTTGGGTGGATGTGAGTGTGTGTGTCATTGTGGGTGGGGGGATGTAAGTGTGTGTCATTGTGTGTGGGTGGTTGAGTGGATGTGACTGTGTGTGTGGGTGGGTGGTTGGGTGGATGTGAGTGTGTGTGTGTGTGGGTGGTTGGGTGGATGTGAGTGTGTGTGTGTGTGGGTGGGTGGTTGGGTGGATGTGAGTGTGTGGGTGTTTGGGTGGATGTGAGTGCGTTTGTGTGTGGGGGGGTGGATGTGAGTGTGTGTGGGTGGGTGGTTGGGTGGATGTGAGTGTGTGGGTGGTTGGGTGGATGTGAGTGTGTGTGTGTGTGTGTGGGTGGTTGGGTGGATGTGAGTGTGTGTGTGTGTGTGATTGGATGGGCGTGGGTGGGTGTGTGTGTGGTTGGGTGGGCGTGGGAGTGTGTGTGTGTGGTTGGGTGGGGGTGGGTGTGTGTGTGGTTGGGTGGATGTGAGTGTGTGTGTGTGTGGGTGGTTGGGTGGATGTGAGTGTGTGTGTGGGTGGGTGGTTGGGTGGATGTGAGTGTGTGTGTGTGGGTGGGTGGTTGGGTGGATGTGAGTGTGTGTGTCATTGTGGGTGGGTGGTTGGGTGGATGTGAGTGTGTGTGTGGGTGGGTGGTTGGGTGGATGTGAGTGTGTGTGTGTGGGTGGGTGGTTGGGTGGATGTGAGTGTGTGTGTGGGTGGGTGGTTGGGTGGATGTGAGTGTGTGTGTCATTGTGGGTGGGTGGATGTGAGTGTGTGTGTGTGTGTGTGGTTGGGTGGATGTGAGTGTGTGTGGGTGGGTGGTTGGGTGGATGTGAGTGTGTGTGTGTGGGTGGGTGGTTGGGTGGATGTGAGTGTGTGTGTGTGGGTGGGTGGTTGGGTGGATGTGAGTGTGTGGGTGGTTGGGTGGATGTGTGTGTGGGTGGTTGGGTGGATGTGAGTGTGTGTGGGTGGATGGTTGGGTGGATGTGAGTGTGTGTGTGTGTGTGTGTGTGGGTGGTTGGGTGGATGTGAGTGTGTGTGTGTGGGTGGGTGGTTGGGTGGATGTGAGTGTGTGTGTGTGGGTGGTTGGGTGGATGTGAGTGTGTGTGTGTGGGTGGGTGGTTGGGTGGATGTGAGTGTGTGGGTGGTTGGGTGGATGTGAGTGTGTGTGTGTCATTGTGGGTGGGTGGTTGGGTGGATGTGAGTGTGTGTGGGTGGGTGGTTGGGTGGATGTGAGTGTGTGTGTGGGTGGGTGGTTGGGTAGATGTGAGTGTGTGTGTGTGTGGGTGGTTGGGTGGATGTGAGTGTGTGTGTGTGTGTGTGGGTGGTTGGGTGGATGTGAGTGTGGGTGGGTGGGTGGATGTGTGTGTGTGTCATTGTGGGTGGATGTGAGTGTGTGTCATTGTGGGTGGATGCGAGTGTGTGTCATTGTGGGTGGATGTGAGTGTGTGTGGGTGGGTGGTTGGGAGGGAGTGAGTGTGTGGGTGGTTGGGTGGATGTGAGCGTGCGTGTGACATTGTGGTTGGGTGGTTGGGTCGATGTGAGTGGGTGTGTGTGTGGGTGGGTGGTTGGGTGGATGTGAGTGTGTGTGTGGGAGGGTGGGTGGTTGGGTGGATGTGAGCGTGTGTCTGTGGGTGGTTGGGTGGATGTGAGTGTGTGTGGGTGGGTGGTTAGGTGGATGTGAGTGTGTGTGGGTGGGTGGTTGGGTGGATGTGAGTTTGTGTGTGTGCGTGGGTGGTTGGGTGGATGTGAGTGTGTTTCATTGTGGGTGGTTGGGTGGATGTGAGTTTGTCTGTGTGCGTGGGTGGTTGAGTGGATGTGAGTGTGTTTCATTGTGGGTGGGGGCTTGGGTGGATGTGAGTGTGTGAGTGTGTGTGTGTGTGGGTGGGTGTTTAGGTGGATGTGTGTGGATGTGAGTGGTTGGGTGGATGTGAGTGTGTGTGTGGCTGGTTGGGTGGATGTGAGTGTGTGTGTGTGGGTGGGTGGTTGGGTGGATGTGAGTGTGTGTGTCATTGTGGTTGGGTGGATGTGAGT
>NC_091578.1:22090290-22092790 GCF_042767895.1 Penaeus vannamei | reverse complement strand
GATTCAAAACAAGGGATTTTCTATCTTAATTAATCTTTAAACCATATTGGGAACTTTGACAACTATCTGTATCACAGTTCATGCATAATCAGTGCCTGTCGCTATAAACAGAGCACGGAACATGGACTGGGACGTCCTTCCCTTGTGTCCTCCATAAACCTCGCTCTTCTGCTAGTACAGCAAAATAGACATTCTGTAAACGAGTTGCATCACTGGACGATCCTTTCTCATCGAGTGACGTCTAATACAGCTCAGCCTACCTCGTCCTAATCCACTTACAGTAAACATTTACTGCCTTTTAATATAATGTAAGCACATTACAAACTTCTGCTTTCCCCAAAAAATAAGCTCTTCTATCAGCACTTATCCTAGGGTAGTTGAATGTAAAAATACTCAGACCTTGTGAGGCTCGTGTTTGGACAAAAGGGCCTCAAGCAGCCTCAACTTCGCCTTTGCGTGCTTGTAATCCAGGTAAGTCTGCTCCATGGGGCCCCGGTCTTCCTTCTGGACCTTCCTCCCCAAGTCCCTCTCGAAGTTCTCCTCGAACTCGCGCAGTGCTCGCCGAAGCTTCTTCTTCTCGTCACGTGCCTCCTTCTTCCTCTCCCGCAGCTCGCTCAGGGGCAGCGCGTGCAGGTCCCCGAGGGGCACGCCACGCCGGGTGTCCTTGGGGTCGTCCCCGGGCATCGTCGTGGTCGTCGTTGTCGTGGTGGTCATCTGGGGCGCCTCGAAGACCGGGGATTCGAAGACGGGAGGGGTGGAGGGCGGGGAAGGCGGCAGGGAGATCTTTTCGATTTCGTCGCCTTGTAGCGAGCCCCGGTGCTGGGGCGAGGCCAGCGTGAAGTCCATCGCCTCGTGCTCCAGGATCGGGGCCAGCTCCACCATGTTCTCCTTGGCTCTCTGGTAGGCAAAGAGAACAAATAATTAAGAAACTGTATAGTCACATGGCGGAAACAAACGTGTACCATTCTGATAAAGAAACACAATCCCTGGCCTGGTGCGACAGGAGCCGCCCACTCACCGAACTCGATCTCATGACAATCCTCTTGACTTGGCGGTATCTGTCGTACAGGGGTCGTGCTAGGTCTCTGTCCTCTCTCGTGGTGGGCCGTCCGTGAACCGATTCATAGTACAGGAGCGCCTTCTGCAGAGCGGTCTTCTCCTCCTGCATCTCCGTCTTGTTCATGTTAGTGAGTTCCGTGGGGCGTCCCGAGGCCGACCTCTTCTCCCGCAGTCTGTCCTCCACCTGGCGGATGGTGTCTGCCGTGCCGGAGGTGTTCTTGGGCCTGGCGTTGGGGTTGGTCGACTCCTGGCAGCGGAGCAGCGACAGCGGGAACACCGTGGGTACCGACATCATGCCGGCGACGTCGTCCTTCATCTCTGCAATGGGGAAACGGAACATGAAACAATGCTAAGGAGCCAAGAGGCGTGGGCCAAATTCTTTTCACAAAAGGGAAAGAGGGAGACGGAAGGAGGGCGCACACTACTCACGCTTGAGTTCCTTGCGGGCCTTGCTGAGCTCGCTCATGTACTTCTTGATCTCTTTGTGCTTCATCTTCTCACTGTGCGAAGGGCGGTAGCCGAAGGCCGACTCGAACTCCTCCTCGTAGCGCTTGATCTTCTTCTTGATCGAGTTGATGTTCTTCATGAGGATCTTGACCGCCCCTTGGCCCGGCGGCGTCTTGTAGTCGTCGGACCCGTTGGCCGGACCCACGTCCTTGAACGCCTCCGAGGCGCGCGGCGACAGGATGATGTCGTCCTCGTCGCTGCGGTACCAGTTGCTCTGCATTGTGCTCTCGTCGTCGAAGCGGCTGCGGACATTTCGGAGAACGTTAGTTTTCCCTTCACAAGGGACATATCGCCCTTTTTCATTCAATTATTCCTTTCTAACCTGGCAACTAAAGCAGCCTCCCTTGGCCGCTTCAGGAGCCCAAGAGATCGAGATGGTCTCACCTGTAGCGGGGCGCCGTGCGGTGCCACGAGTCGCAATGGGAGGACTCGCGCATGCCCCACGAGCCGCGGTCGCTCGTCACGGGCTCGCCGGCGTTCAGCAGCTCGCTCAAGCCCAGCGATGGCTCGCGCTGGAGGGAGGAAGCAAGGTATGTAAGGACACGAGGAAATCGACTGTTTTTTAATAGGTGTAAAGATTCATTTTGAGTAAATAAATATACCAACATGAAATGTACCAACACCTATAACACACGCAGGCACACACACACAAACGTCCTCTCCTTTTATCCTTGACGTTTTCTCCATTCGCCCGTCACACAACCACCCGCAACCACACAACCAAACCCACCCACGGACTCTCGCTGCCTCTCCCGCCCCTCCCCACCCCAAGCCGCAGTCCGCCCCTCCCCTCCACTCACACTGACGGGCGACGAGGGCCTGACGGACCCGGTGGCTGGCTGGCACGACACGACGTCCGAGGGCACGGGGTCGTAGCGGGTCGGCTCCTCCTCCTCGGACGTCAACGACCTCAGGTAGGACGATGACCTTTCGT
>NC_091578.1:22075290-22082790 GCF_042767895.1 Penaeus vannamei | reverse complement strand
ACGAGGGGGAAGAGGAGGAGGAGGAGGGGGAAGAGAAGGAGGAGGAGGAGGGGGAAGAGGAGGAGGGAGGAGGGGGTAGAGGAGGAGGAGGAGGGGGTAGAGGAGGAGGAGGAGGGGGAAGAGGTAGAGGAGGAGGAGGGGGTAGAGGAGGGGGAGGGAAAAGAGGAGGAGGAGGAGGGAAAGAGGAGGAGGTGGAGGAGGAAGAAGAGGAGGAGGAGGAGGAGGAGGAGGAGGAGGAGGAGGAAGAGGAGTAGGAGGAGGTGGAGAAGAGACGGAGGCGGAGAGAGAGGAGGAGGAGAAAGGGGAAGAACAGGAGGAGGGAGACGATGGGGAATAGGGAAAAGAAGACGAAGATTATGATAAGGGGGGGGGGGAGGAGGGCGAGTAAAACCACACGATGATGAATTTGAATAAAAAAACAAACAAATGACTTACAATCAATCAATCAATCAATCAATGGGGAACACGAAGACGAACAGACAAACAGGGGATTGGAACCACAAAATAATAGTAAAAAAAAAATAATAATACTGAAGATAAAAAAGCAATAAGAAACAGACAGAAAAAATAATAGGGTGCCACACGCGCCGAGTGCCATGTGGTCCTTGTCCCCTCCGTCCATACCCCCCCCCCATACCCATATCTCCCCCCCTCTCCTCCCAACGTCCGTCCACTATGACCCTGGCGCCACTGAAACCGGATGCTCTCCCCCCTGCCCTCCCCCGCCCGTACCCAAATCCTAACGCCACGACCCCCCCCCACCCCGGCACCCCATTAGCGAGTAGACAGCAACAAGTAGACGAAAATAGAATAGAAACAGACTTATCTCTCGCCGGATTCCACACCTGTTACACGCCCGCTCGCCCGCTCGCCCGCCCGCCCGCCCGCACGCTCTCTCTCTCTCTCTCTCTCTCTCTCTCTCTCTCTCTCTCTCTCTCTCTCTCTCTCTCCGTCTCTCTCTCTCTCTCTCTCTCTCTCTTTGTGTGTGTGTGTATGTGTGTGTGTGTGTGTGTGTGTGTGTGTGTGTGTGTGTGTGTGTGTGTGTGTGTGTGTGTGTGTGTGTGTATGTGTGCGTCTTTGTGTGTGTGTGTGTCCCTCCCTCTCTCTCTCTCTTTCTCTCTCTCTCTCTCTCTCTCTCTCTCTCTCTCTCTCTCTCTCTCTCTCTCTCTCTCTCTGTCTCTCTCTCTCTCTCTCTCTCTGTCTCTCTCTCTCTCTCTCTCTCTCTGTCTCTCTCTCTCTCTCTGTCTCTCTCTCTCTCTCTCTCTCTCTCTCTCTCTCTCTCTCTCTCTCTCTCTCTCTCTCTCTCTCTCTCTCTCTCTCTCTCTCTCTCTCTCTCTCTCGCTCTCTCTCTGTCTCTCTCTGTCTCTCTCTCTCTCTCTCTCTGTCTCTCTCTCTCTCTCTCTCTCTCTCTCTCTCTCTCTCTCTCTCTCTCTCTCTCTCTCTCTCTCTCTCTCTCTCTCTCTCTCTCTCTCTCATTGAACAATCGTTCTAATTCTAAAAATCTAACTTAATCGATAAGCATGTTGGCTCTATCATTACTGTTCATGTGAATCAATGTGGTGATAAGGATACCATGACTACGACGGTATCATCATCATATTAATCGCCAGGATGAACTTTCCATTCGATATTTAAAAAATAGGCCTAGGACCAACAACACAATAAAACAATAGATAAAAACTTGTACGCTAGAAGAACAGGTTATATAAAAATAAATATTTATAGCAAAAAAAAAGGGGGGGGGGGGGGTGGCACATCACTTTCTAGGCCCACGTCAGTCGTCTATCTCGGAGCTGACGTCAAGACAAGAGACTTCAAGGCTTCACCTTGGCACTCCACGATGCCACACACACACACACACTTGAGGGGGGAGGGACAGAGGGGGAGGAGGAGGGAAGTGACAGAGGAGGGGAGGTGGAAGGGGCAGAGGAAGGGAAGGGGCAGTGGCAGAGGGGGGGGAGGGGCAGGGGGGAGGAAAAGGGGAGCTAATAGGGGAGGTGCATAAGTGGCACTTCTGCACTTATCATTTAGGCTAAGGAAGATATATGTAAACTACATCATTTCTCCATCGGCCTATCTGTTTATATTTAATACATCTTTGGTTTCTCATTCCGTTAACTTTCCATCCATCTCTCTACCTATTCAACTATTTATATATCAATTAAAACTTATTCCATCTTTTCTTCGTCAATCTAGGCCTACCTACTTTTTTATATGACGCTTTTAAGGTAATAGGTTTATCCCTGCACTACCGGTATTCTCTTCCAAAGGGACGGATAAAAAAGATAGAGAGAAAGAGAAAAGGGGAAATAAAGGAGAAAGTGAGAGAAAGAGGGGAGGGAGAGAAGATCAGATAGACTGGGGAAGAGAAAGAACGTAAAGGGGACCAGGAAAAAAAAATATCGGGAAGAGGTAGAGGAAATACATACAGATATAAGGACGGATAGAAAGAGATAGGAGTTCTGATGGACATAAAGACGGGCAGGCAGAGTGATACATAGATAGACAGACCGATAGAAAGATAAACAGGCAGAGCCTTTACTCACTTTGGAATATGGTGCGACCTTGGGGCGGATGCTGTCAAGGTGGTCAACAACCTCCCTGGTTGACCTGCAAACAAACAAACAACATTTTGGTTAGTCTGGGGTCGACTTAGAATAACAAAATGCTTACCCATGCCAACTAAAGAAAAGAAAAAAAACATGACACAGACAGACACAATTGGGTTTTGTATTGCAAACTCGACCCAGAGGTTTTGTCAAGATTATCGTGTGCGTCATTGCAACTTTTGCCATGACACTGCAATCTACAACGATTTTTTTCACCCGCTGAATAAGAATCCTCTAAAAAAAGGCATAAAAATAAAAATTACGTACATTCTACATACACAGCACGTACACTCGTCACGCGCACACAACTACTTTGTACGTGTACATGAGAGTGTACGTGCGCGTGCCTTGGCGTAGTGCAATAGCATTTGTACGCGTGGTACGTGTGCGAGATCTTTACTTGTTTATATGCAGTGAAGTCATCAATGTACAGGACAAGAATACGTGCATAAATATAAAAGCGTATGTATAGGCCTACATGTATATGCGTATACACGACTGCAGATCTACAACATATACATGTTTATATATATATGAAGACACACACATACAAATGTTTGTTGCATATATGAATGTGCAGGTCACACATATTTCTACCAACGATCCATCCACGAAAATATCAAAACTACAATTCAAGATAAACACCAAGCAGCGTGCTCCATCTCGGTCGACGCCGAAAAAAAACAAATAATTATTCATAAGAGTTGATGCCCGTATGTAAATACGTACATCTACATTATATACATATACAGTTATATCTGTGTGTGTGCACTATGTGCATGTGAATGTGTAGCTGTGTAAGTGCGTGCGTTTGCATGAGTGTGTGTGTGGGGGGCAGCATGTGTATGGGTATGGGTGTGGGTGTGCGTATACGTATGTGTGTGTGTACGTGTGAGTACATATACACAAGGTCCATATTGCACAAAAAAGAGACATCAAAGCGAATGGCATAAAATGTGTTCCGGAGAACACACACAAGCACAGGCAGCGATACGTCTTGCGATACACAACCGCCGTCTGAGCGACCATAAAAAAGAACGGCGTAACAGGAAATACACAATCTGCAAGCAACGGCCGACGGATAAATAACTCATAATATATATAAATGTATACATGTAAACAATGAATCTTACAGGGGTAGGTCGAGCATGACTTATTTCTCCAGAAAGGAAGTGGTGAAGAAGAAAAAAAAAAAAAGAGAAGAGAAAAAGAAATATTCAAAAGGCAGTGCATTTACATCTCAAGGAAGGACTTGCAACCACTCAAGTGCAGTGGGTCTGTGCAAGCTAAGAGGGACATACACGAAGACTTCGAACATGAATTTTCCTCAACTCGAGTGCAGTACGGGTGACAGTCATCAAATATACAGCATAGCCAGTACATAGAACAACAACAGCGATAACAAAATAATTATATCAATAATACAACGTGTAAACGATCATGCCCTAGGGTCTTTCTCTCTTTTTCTCCTTCGTGCAAGAAGGCTCGAGGCGACTCATTCACAGAGATGCATTAGCCTTTTACGCCTTTCTCTCTTTTTTGCTCTGCGCCTCTCTCTCTCTCTCTCTCTCTCTCTCTCTCTCTCTCTCTCTCTCTCTCTCTCTCTCTCTCTCTCTCTCTCTCTCTCTCTCTCTCTCTCTCTCTCTCTCCTTGCCTCTCGCAATCTCGCTGGTGAGATACCTGATAAACTTGGGGTCGTGCTCGCCGCCCTCCTTGCCGTCGGCGTGTTCCTTGCGCTTGCGGTGCAGGCTGCCGGGGAAGGCGTCGGGGGCCTCCTCGGCCAGCGGCTCCTTGGGCGGCTGCTCCTTCCTGAGGGCGTCGTCGGCGGAGGTGTCCGGCCGGTCCTCGTGCCCCGCGGAGGCTGCTGCGCTGGCGGCCTGGGGGTCGGCGGGGGCGCGCGACGGGGGGGCGCCGGGGTCAAAGGTCACGGGCGAGGCGAGGTCCAAGGGCACGAGCGCAAGCGGCTTGACGGCGGGCGACGCGGCCCACGCCCCGCCGCACGCGACGCCGCTGCCACCGCTGCTGGAGGCGCCGCCGCTGCCCCGACCCAATTCAGGTAACCTGCAGGACAACCAGCCACAAGGCTTAGCCGAGCTGGCATTCGCTGATGTGAGTGTGTGAGTGTGAGTGCGGGTGAGTGAATGTGCGTGTACGTCAGCATGACTATGATTGTAGTCTGTACATACAACATGAAAAGCTTCCTAACACAGCAGCACTTGCTACAGACTTACACACCCTGTGCTTCCCGCGGCCCGTGCGGCCTCGGCCTCGGGCACGGCGGCTGAGCAAGTCCTTCCTCCGAGGAGCACTTCTCACACTCACAGGCGCAACATTTCCAAAAGACTAAGTTGCTTTTTCATATACTGTTTCCTACTTTTTTCGTAATGCAACATTTTTCTCGCAGATAATCCTCTTGGTTACACAAGCAGTATGAAGGACATTTGATATCATGAGATTGCTTTCATACGAACATTTCCTTGTAATACGACCGAGTGTTTTATTTCCCTTGGTGTATCCATCTTCAAGCCAGTGCTTGCGTCGCTAAAAGCAATTCCTCCCGTGTCACCCGTCACAGATGACGCACGGACCTTCAAATTACAAGCTTAGACCCCCCCCACCCCACCCGCGCACCCAACACCCTGGACCCGAGTGGCGTACGTGCGTATGCGTAGAATGCGGGCGGGTAGACGTCAGGGAGAAATGTAGGGAGGTAGAGACGTCCTTCTCCCCCACCCCCTCGCGAGCGGCAAAAAGGGGTGCGAGGGACCGGATCCCGCTCGGATCGCCAGCAGACCTGCTTAGATGGGAAATTAGTCGGAACAGGTTTGGTGCCACGCTGGAACCACGAGCGCCCGCTGTCCCTCGCCTGCTCGTCAGCAGGGGCCGGGGCGAGGGGGACGCTGGAACAGTTTAGTTCCCCCTTCCGCTTCCCCGGGGAAGTGGGAGAAAACGGGGGAGTCACGTTCGCACCACCTCACGTGACATTTACCGCGACCGTCCCTCTTCGATTTCTCCTCCTCCTCTTTCACCACTTCCTCTTCATCCCCCTCCTCCACCACCCTCCACACTTCCACCACCGACACCTTCACTACCATCCTATATATCTCCACCTCCACTGCCACCTCCTCCTCCCCCTCCGTCCCTCTTCTACTTCTACTCCCACTTCCATCTCCGCCTCCACCTCCTCCTTCTCCCCCTTTCCCTTTTCTTCTCCTCATCCTTTCTTCTTCTTCTACTTCTTCTCCTTCTCTCCCTCCACCTGCTCCTACTCCACCTCCTCCTCCCCCCGCGACCTACATCTCGCTCTCTGGTCGTCGACACCCGGAGGCAGGAGAAAAGACTTCAAAAAGTCAAATTCCCCAACGGACATCCTCGCGATCGGCTCCGACAAAATTTCACACGCGAAGACCCTCGCTCGCGTCCTTGGGGTGGAGGGACGACCTTTCCGCGTGCAACGGCGACCTTGCTGACCCTAAATCAAGCAAGTTTTGACGATATTAAAAAAAAAAAAAAAAAAAAAATGATGTCCACACAACTCCTGGAACGCGAAGAGTTGAGGTCAAGCACATAAACACGCGCGCACACACGCACGCACTCGTAATCCCCTCCTTCTTCGTATTGCAAATGCGCAACAGGAAGAAAAGCACGAGGAAAAAAAAAGAGGCGTTAGTGCCACTTCTTCGACGAAACAAACGGTGGTCGTACGGCTTCTCTCTCTCTCTCTCTCTCTCTCTCTCTCTCTCTCTCTCTCTCTCTCTCTCTCTCTCTCTCTCTCTCTCTCTCTCTCTCTCTCTCTCTCTCTCTCTCTCTCTCTCTCTCTCGTATACGAATCTCTCTTCGGTATCCACCAGAGTCCTAAAGAGAAGCGAAATAAAAATCCTTCTCGTTCCAGGAATCAAAACGTAAACACGACAAACTGGACGGAATCGACACCATCAGCATGAGTTTGCAAGTCTCGCCATCGATCGATCTGTGCGTGCGTGCGTCCGTGCTTGCTTGCTTGCTTGTGTCCGACGGTCCGTGGGTGTGGATGTGGGTTGAGAGAGTCCCCCCGTTGGAAGTGCAGCTATCTTGCTTGCTTTCTTGCTTGCTTTGGCGCGTCCCTTCTTGGCTTGTGATGACTCGCGCGTTTCGATATGATTTCACCGCTGACGAGACGCCTGCAAGAGCCGACAGTTTGGCTTTTTGCTGGCTTCTCCACCCCCCTGCGGCCCCACTCCGCCCTGCTCTTTCTGTTGCTTAACTCCTATCTGTCACTCACTAGAATTACAGAAATACAAGAGGGAAAACACATCTGATTTGACTCTTTTTTTTTTCGTCTGAATACCCACTTGTCATCGGCCTTGGCGTGCCAGGAGCAGCGTGACCCCATGGCGTCGTGCGGACCCCAGGACCCCGAGCAGAGCGGTCATAATACTTCTTCCCGGAGACACGCCTCAGAAAAAAACTCGGTCACTCTTTCCTTCTCTCTTGCCTTCCTGGAGTAATGGCCTTTCACACTGTCGGTCACGAGAGCTCCTTGACCCTGGCCACTCACAAGGTCACTCACATCCCCTCTTTGTCTCCCATTTCTCCTTCTCCTTCCTTTTCTCTTCTTTCCCTTCTCCTTCTTCACCTCTCCCTTATTTATCTTCCGTTGTTCCTGTAGCGGGCGGCGGCGTCGGAGCCTCACGAGCGATGGGAGACGGGCGTCCGGATCCCTCGAGGACTGCCTCTCCTCCTCCTCCTCCTTCCCAGCCGCCATCAACCACTCCTAGTCCTACCGGAGACTCGGCGCTTCTCCAGGCAGTTGTCACCCTTCCCCCTTCCTCCTCTCCCCGCCAAAGCCCTCCTCGCCCTCCATTCCTCCTCTAACCAAGCCCTACCCCCCAACCGAAGCCCTCCTCGCCCC
>NC_091578.1:22055290-22070290 GCF_042767895.1 Penaeus vannamei | reverse complement strand
GAGAGAGAGAGAGAGAGAGAGAGAGAGAGAGAGAGAGATAGAGAGAGAGAGAAAGAGAAAGAGAGTGAGAGAGAGAGAGAGAGCGAATGCATTCTTCCCCGACAAAACCAGAAAACCCGACAAGCAAATCTCCCAAAAACAGACCAGGCCTCGAGCCCCGAGCGACCCCGGACCCCGACGGCCCGACCCGCAGCCCGCGACAGGACGGCGCGCGCAGACGCCACGCGAGCGAAAAGGCCGATCGGATGAAGCCAAAGGAATCGGTCAACGAGACTGAGGCCGCTCGAGCATCCCGCCCCTCGTGCCAGGGCGAAATGCCACGCCGCACGCCCGCTCCGTGTCGCTAGCACCGTGCCACATGCCATGCCACGGCGGGACGTGACACTACAAAATGGGGAGTGACACTTGGGCGAACAGAGGAACAAAAGAACAAACATCGGACCCCAACTACGTGCATGTCCGCACCCTGGGGTCAAGTCAAAGTCAATTTTCTCGAGGGTATACGAGATGGCCGGGGAGGGGGGAGAGGGAGGGGGGAGTGGTGTTCTGCAAGTGTGTTTACCTCGAGTGTGTTTATCTGTTCGTGTGCACGTGACTGCTCGGTTCATCAAGCCTAAAATATTTATTTTGACTGAAACGACCTTTCCTTTGGCCCCCATACCCCCCCCCCCTCTCGAAACCACGGATCCAAGCCCACTCGCCAAGGTTAAAAGTTTATGCCTCTTTCTCAGGCAGCGAGAGGGAGAGAGAGAGGGAGAGGAGAGAGGGAGAGAAGAGAGAAGAGAGAAGAGAGAAAGAGAGAAAGAGAGAAAGAGAGAAGAGAGAGAGAGAGAGAGAGAGAGAGAGAGAGAGAGAGAGAGAGAGAGAGAGAGAGAGAAGAGAGAGAAGAGAGAAGAGAGAAGAAGAGAGAGAGAGAGAGAGAGAGAGAGAGAGAGAGAGAAAGAAGAGAGAAGAAGAGAGAGAAGAGAGAAAGAAGAAGAGAGAGAGAGAAAAGGAGAAAGAAAAAAGAAAGAGAGAGAAAGAGAGAAAAAGATCGAGACACTCACTGAAACCGAAATAAGCCAAGGGAAGAGAGGGAAGAAAAGAACCACAACAAGGCAAAGAACAAGAGAAAAAGTAGGGAGTGTAAGGAATGTCTCGATTTAATCTCCCGACGTCACCGCCTACGTCACGGCCTACGTCACCGTTCGTTAAAGTTGGTGGACGTCGAAGGGGCGAGCGCCGAGCGATCGATGCCGCCCCTTCGGACATCGCGAAAGACTAAGGGAGAAGTGGAAATGTACCCGGCGCCGAGGGAGGAGAGAAGGGGGGGAGGAGGAGGAGGAGAGAAGGAGGGGGAGGAGGAAGAGGAGGAAGAAGAAGAAGAGGAAGAGGAAGAAGAGGATGAGGATGAGGATGGTGATGATGATGATAATGATGATAACGATGATAACGATGATGATGATGATGATGATGACGATGATGATGACGATGATGATGAGCAGGAGGAGAGGAAGAGGAAGAGGAAAAGGAGAAGGGGGAAGAGGAAAAGGAAGAGGAAGGGGAAAATGAGGAGCAGTAAAAGAAGCTAGAGAAGAAGCAGAAGGAGAAGAAGAACGAGGAGGAGAAGGAGGAAGAGGGCGGGGACACGGAGAGAGAGAGAGAGAGAGAGAGAGAGAGAGAGAGAGAGAGAGAGAGAGAGAGAGAGAGAGAGAGAGAGAGAGAGAGAGAGAGAGAAAGAGAGAGAAGAGAGAGAAAATGGAGAGAAAGAGAGAAATCAGAGAGAAAGAGAGAGAAAGAGAGAAAGGGAGAACTCAGAAAAGAGAGAGAGAGAGAGAGAGAGAAATCGGAGAGAAAGAGAGAAATCAGAAAGAGAGAGAGAAAGAAAGAGAGAGAGAGAAAGAAAGAGAGAAAGAGAGAAGAGAGTCGAGAAGGAAGGAGCACGGGTCGAGGGAAGGAGACAGAAGGGAGGGGGCTGAAGGATCAGGAAGGAGGGGGAAGGGAAAGGAGTAAATAACAAAAGAGAAATTACATAAAAAAAAAAATCAGAGAAAAAAATACAACCCACAAGATAAAAAAAAGCTAAAAACAAAACAAAGGAAGCAAGAAGCAACAACAACAACAACAACAACAGAGATGCCCCAGCGAGAAGCGACGGAGCCTCGGGTGTGGTGGTTATCTGCTACACCCGCCCCTCCCCCCCACCCCCTCCTCCCCTCCTTTGCCTCTGCCATGGCGACGAGATGCCACAAGATGGCACTCCCTTGGCACCTCTGGCACCGCCCTCTGCAACTATCCCTCCTATAAACAGACAAAAAATAATAAATAAATAAATAGAAAATAATAATAAAAAAACATAAGCCCAAGGATCTGGGCCATTACTTTTTTTCACAAGCCGATAACGTGAATAAATAAATAAATAAATAAATAAACCAAACAAAATAAACACAAACAAAGACCAACAACTCAAACAAAACACACGGACACGAACCAGTCGCTTCCCACGCCCCCACCCACCAATCCCTCCCCCTCCCCCCTCGTTTCCTTATGCAAGCGCCCAAGCAAGAAAGACAAGCAAATCAAGGGAACGGGGAGAGAATGCCAATGTCTGGGGAATGACAAACTGGAGATGATCTTGTCTTCTTACGATATCAAGTTGTTCCTAGGACGGAGTGGGGTGGGGTGGGAGGTGGGGGGTAGGAGGAGAATAAGGAGGAGATGGAAGAGGAGGAGGAGGAGGAAGGGAAGATGGAAGAAGAAGAGGAAGGAGGTGGAGAGGAAGAGGAAGGAGAAGGAGGAGGAGGAGGAGGAGGAGGAGGAAGGAGAGAAGAGGAGGAGGAGGAGGGAGAAGAAGAGGAGTAGGAGGGAGGAGAAGAGGAGGAAGGAGAGATGGATCAGGAAGAGTAGGGGGGTAAAAAGGATGTGATGTGGATAAGGGAGAGGGTGAAGTGAATGAGGATCAGGTGGAGGAGGAGGAGGAGGAGGAGAAAAGAGAAGAGGTGAAGAATGCCGAGGAAGGAAAGGTGGAAGAGGAACAGTAGGGTGAAAAGGATGTGACAAGGATAAGGAAGAAGATGAGGGTGAGGAGGAGGGGGATAAAAAGGAGATGAGAAGGTAAAGGAGAAGAATAAGAATAAGGAGGAAGTGGAAGACAATAATATGAATGAAAAAACTATAAATGATAATCACGGTCGTAAGCCGATTAATAATAGCGCATCGTATAAATAATTATAATCATACTATAACAACAAAAACAAAAAATGATGATTTTGGTCATACAAGGATTAATTATAGACCAATTAGAATAATTAATATTAAGTACGATATTTTAATACTAATCATCATAAGCAAGTCCATAACAGATCATACTGGTCAATTGATAATTATAATAAAACAAATAAATACATGAATAAATACACAAATAAATAAGTAAGTATTATCGCTGAATGCATCAGAAGAAAATAATAACCCTTTTCTTTATATATTAAATGCACCAAAAATCCCAGTGAAGTGAAACAACAACAGTAATAACAGCAGTGCTAATAACATGAACAACGACAAAGGTAATAAGAAATAAACAAATACTTTAATAAAATGCAAAGCAAGACCTAAGACAGATACAATAAATTTAGTCACAGTGCAGTTCATTTAAATAAAAGACGCACCCAACCCCACAAAAAAAGGGGGAATCATGCATGCACGATTCAAACACGTTTTCCCTTGCCCATTGTTTATCAACATTCACCCCCCCACCCCCACCCCGTTTCCCTCTCCTTCCCTCCCCCCTACTCTAGAGAAATATGACACACTTTTTTACACGCATTCAATGCCTTTTCTCAATTATTTCTTCTACGCGAGTGAGAAATGTGCATTTCTTGTTTGAAAAATGCATTCCCCTTCTTTCTCTCCTTCGCGAGGAACGAAATGTCGTATTTTTCAAACCACTTCCATTATGACTACTTTCCCTTCTGTTCCTGCTTCCTTCCGCTGGTTGCACGTTATAAAACAGGGGTCACGTGCTTATTACCTAACGATTCCATCAGAAAACAAAATCCTCGTGGTTATTATCTGTCCGGGGTACACTTCCAAGTAAAATACCCAACCGCATCCTGTACATAAATCGAGCAATTAGACACTTCATGTAAATCAATACCATAATGGCATCTGTCAACTGAATGATAAACAAGAAAAAAACACGATTCCACGCACGCACTTACCCGCAAGTGCACACAGTCTTCCCCTGGATTTTACACATGCTGATCACGTGTTTGATGTACTCCAATGCGATGTAGAAGAAATTGTCTTGTTAACCATTGAGAGACACGGCAATCTCTCTTTCTGTACCGCTGTCTCTTGTTTTTCTTGTTAGTCTTTGAAAAATATTTCTTTCTCTGTCTCCGTAGCGTTTGCTCACTAGACTGGTTATCTTCGAACTGAACCCGAGTGCCGCTCCGCCCCATTTTATAGACGTCGACGGCAGTGCCATCTGCTGGCCGGGGTTGCCAGTTACTCCTTCCACGGAATTCCCTCCTTATTTCACCCATTGCTATTTCTGTTCACAAACTTCGGGTGTGTATAAATAATATCAGATTTCAATATTCTACACACCATCTCAGAGGTGAATTCATATTAGCTTGAAAGGAATCCGGTATGTGAAAAGCGCGTTAGATGTTAGCCTCCGAGGGCGAGCAAGAAGAAAAAAAAAGGTCGGGTCGGGTGTAAAAGGCAAACTGGCCACGCGCTCGAGCTTTATCAATGAACGGAGGTGCAATTGCCGTTCCGTATCTCCTGTCAACAAGAACGGCAAATGTTGGTCATCATTTCCATCAAAATCAATCACATGTGATCACTAACCCCACCCCACTCCCTATCCCCACCCCACCCACCTTCTGACGTAAGCAGGTAACAGTACAACAGCCCCGTGATGAACTTGCATGAAGATTATTTACCTGAAAAGCTTCCTTCATTCACTTCATAATGCATCCTCATCCCCACATCTGTATTCGAAACCATTTCTCCATAAAATGAATCGATAATTATTTAAAACCCACAGGACGGGACAGGTACACACGTAACCGAAGCCGAAGCGACGGATTGAAACGAACGAGACACCCGCCTTGGAATCCTGTGACGTCATTTGGCTGCGGCGCAAAAACATGTTCTACAATAATAATGAGCGTATATAAAAAAAGCGGCAATGCATGTAACACTGTATCTCCCAATGCAACGGAGGGTCTGGTATTCTTCCCTCGCAGTTTATCAATTAATCAGAAACCTTGATCGTCGTATATAGAGCTTAGGCGGAGATAAACAGACCTCATGGCGCATGTCGAAAGAAAACGCTCCTCGCTTGTTACGGCGGCGGAGAGTCATACAGTTCTCTGAACTCTTTGCGTCGGTTACATGAATGTCAACATGGAGTACACAGTGAAGGTAATTCGCGCTCTCTCTCTCTCTCTCTCTCTCTCTCTCTCTCTCTCTCTCTCTCTCTCTCTCTCTCTCTCTCTCTCTCTCTCTCTCTCTCTCTCTCTCTCTCTCTCTCTCTCTCAAGAGTACAGTTTGATCAGCTCTAATAGGAGTATGACCTACTGCACTTACATACCTCATTATATTATTTATGCGCCATTACATACCCTAGGGGATGCTTATGTGCAATAATATGCAATATTGTGTCCTAATTTTTATGCGTGTATTCTTTTTTCATTTTCCTATCGCCCATTTCTTCCACTTTCTCTCGATCTCTCTTCTTGATGGCCTAACTATTTTATTTTGTTTTGTTCTGCCTCATAATTTGTTTTCCGCTCTTTATTGCTTACTTGTTTCATTCATTCTCATTCTCTCTCTCTCTCTCTCATTCACACACACACACACACACACACACACACACACACACACACACACACACACACACACACACACAGACACACACACAGACACACACACAGACACACAGACACACACACACACACACACACATACACATACACACACATACATACACACACATACACAGACACACACAGACACACACACAGACACACACACACACACACACACACACACATACACACACACATACATACACACACTTACACAGACACACACAGACACACACACAGACACACACAGACACACACACACACACACACACACACACACACACACACACCCACACACACACACACACACACACACACACACACACACACACACACACACACACAACCTCAAATACACCCAATTCTGCGGAGAGGAGAAAAGGGACGAAGAAAAAAAAAAACAGGGAAAGTATAAATAGACTGAAAAAAATATTCTTTCACTTCAATCCTGCCTTAACACCAAATTAAAGTAGATGTAAAATAATAATAATAATAACAAATAATCTGCACTTGCAACCATAAAAATCAAGGAGAGAACACGAAGGAAAGAAGGGTTCGAAAAAACGCTGAAAAACACGAAACAACAAATAATCAAAAGCACGCTACCAATCCTCCCAGCTGGAATCCGCAAGAGGAAACATCGAAACAAACTCGAATCAGAAAGGTAAACAAAACCAAAAATCCATCCGAACGCGTCCTTCCCTTTGCAAAAAGAAAAAAAAAAATGGGGGGAAAAGGAAAGGAGATTATTAATTAATCCCCACTTTCAGATTAGTTTCCCATGACCTTGGCAGTGTACTGTACCTACACGAGGCCGATCGATACCTTCTTGAAGCGCCTAAGCTACACGTTCCTACTCGCTCGCTCTCTTCTCTTTTTCCCCCATTTTTTTATTCTTTTATCTATTCAAAACATAAAAGCTACATCCCGGTCTTATTTCTGAATGACGAATGGAAGAGGTCTCAGGATGACATGATTTTCTTTTTCGGAAAAGGATTTGGCGATGTATGTGAAAACGAGCCCTACAAGTTTCAACGTGTCTACGTGACTTCTCTACAGTCCCTTACAGACGTCCCGCTCGAGTTGCCGGTTTCAGGTTTATGCTAGCTTTAGTATTTATCTTACATTTTTTCACGTTATCCTTTTAATATGTGGCTGCGTTGCTGAGTTCTCACAAATCTGTCGTTTCGGGGCATGCAGAGGCAACGAATGTATGACGAATAATAAAAGAGAGAATTTATTCCTGATCTTGCTGCGTCGATACATAAAAGGCAACACTCGAGGTGGGTCCAGTTGTGTTCGCATGCGTGCACTTGTCTCAGGCTTGCGCTTCAATTTTGTAGATCTTATATTACGCTATCAGTTCGCTATATTCAATCAAGGTGACTTAACTTATCACAGTAATTGCTAGATATATCAAAGAATTCTTGGTAGTGTATAATAAGGATGAATTTTCATCTGGATTCTCTCACCATACGGTACCGCATTGTTCACGAATATTCTGGAACTGCACGGATATGGAAGTTTCCATACATTCTAAGACAAGGCAAATGCACCTATATGCAAACCGGCAAACGAAATATACACTAATATCAACTTTTATAAGACCAGCGATGATATTTATTAATCAACACTTTTAAGATTGTCCAACAAAATATGATGCAACCGCAGTGTGAAATTTACGTAACACTCACTATCTCGCATTTTTATTTAGATAATTCAAGTACTGTTTCAGGCACATCACTGTTATCATATCTTCATTTTTTAATCACAAATTTAAGTCTCCTCGCTATAAGAGCCTCATACATATACATACATACATACATATATATATATATATATATATATATATATATATATATATATATATATATATATATATATATATATGTATATATATAATTCTTTAATGAGAGAGTAGTGTTGAATAACAATTCAATTAGACAAATTGTATAATCGACAGCTGAATATTCTCTCTCCCTCTCCCTCTCTCCTTTTCCATCTTCCCCTCATCCTTTACCCTCTCCCCCTTTCCCTTTCCCTACCCCCTCTCCCTTTCCCTTTCCATCCCCTCTCCCCCTTTCCCTTTCCCTACCCCCTCTCCCTTTCCCTCTTCCCTCTCCTCTCCCCTTACCCTTTCCCTCTCCCTCCCTCGTCTCACTTTCCCTCCCTCCTCTCCCTTTCCCTCTCCCTCTCCCTCCCTATTCCCTTCTCACCATCTCCATTTCTATACCTGACTCTCCCTCTCCCTCTCCATAACCCGAACCAACCTACCTATTAACACCCCCCCCCCCCCCTGCTCCTCCCCTATTACCCCTAAGAACCAAAACATTCTTTCGTATAGAAAACGGAAAAAGAGAGAGAGAGAGATAGAAAAGAAAAAAAAAAAACGGACACCAGACGACCACGTGGTTGTGTTTACATCCTCTCGCATGGTTTCACGTTCGCGAATATTATCATTATCTTCTTTTCTTTCATTTATATCCACACGTATCGACATCTTCCTCTTTGAGTCATCTTTCTCCGTATTCTTGTGTGTTGTTCTTGGGGCGACGTTGGTTATTGACAGCCTACCGAGCTGAAATTTCGCGAAAACGGTTTGTTATGATGTGCTCCTTCCCAGAAGAAAAAAAAATCGTATATTGGAGTCTGGCAGGAAGAGGGAGGGGGCTCAGAGGGAGGGGGAGGGGGAGAGGAGGGGAGGAAGACTTTGAGAAGGGTTGTGGCTTTACTACGCCGTACTTTTGCTTGTTTCTATGTTTCTCTATGTGTGCGTCTGTGTGGGTATTTGAGGTGTGTGTGTGTGTGTGTGTGTGTGTGTGTGTGTGTGTGTGTGTGTGTGTGTGTGTGTGTGTGTGTGTGTGTGTGTGCGTGTGTGTGTGTGTGTGAGAGAGAGAGAGAGAGAGCCAGAGAGAGAGAGAGAGAGAGAGAGAGAGAGAGAGAGAGAGAGAGAGAGAGGAGAGAGAGAGACAGAGAGAGAGAGAGAGAGAGAGAGAGAGAGAGAGAGAGAGAGAGAGAGAGAGAGAGAGAGAGAGAGAGAGAGAGAGAGAGTGAGTGAGAGAAAGAAAGGAGACAGACAGACAGTGCAAAAGTATACGAGAAAGAGCGTGTCTCATCATGCTTCCTCGTCATACAGTAGCGTCCGCGAGAGCTTGTGCAAGCGCCCAACCTAAAGGAGAAGAAAAAACATCAACAAAAACCACAGCAACACTTACCAGCGATTCCTCAAACTGATCACCAACTTCCGCATCGCAGCGCCTGTCCGATTGCACGCACTCGCTCACTCGTTCGAAAAAGGTCCTCTATGCTATCCGCAAGGCCTCTTAATTCCTCTCTCAGTATTTCCAAAAGTACAGTTCAATTATCTCTCGCGGAGACAGCGACGCAGACGGAATTTCAATCCAATAACACCCACCAAAAGGGTATATATATATATATATATATATACGACACGTCCGCACGAAAACACTTGTCTCTCGAACTCCTGTCTGTGTTGATGTGTCTCTCCTCCTCCTACCGGGAAAAGACCCTGTTCTCAGATCCCGGTCCCAGCACACAGCATCAGCACCACAGCTTATCCTGGACGTGTTTAACACCACCTCGCCTTCACAATACTAAACCACGAACCCTGTCAACCTCTACTAAACGCACTCTCTCTCTCCCTCATGGACACGCGGACGCACACACACATACAAACACACACACATACACACATAAACTCTCCAGACGCGTACACGCAAGACACATGCACGAACACACACACACTCGCTCTTACACCTTTACCGGGACCTCCTTACAAGTACCGCCCCCGCCACACCCCCTCAATTCCATCAACCCAATGAAAGAACCGCCTTCCACCCTCAACCCCCCACCCCAAACCCTCCCCCTCACGCCGGCCTCGTCCAGCGCCTCCCACACCCCCGACAGGCCGACACAGGAAAAACTTGAGCGGCGCCCTCGGCCACAGGGGCTCCCTCGGCCGACCCTTCCTTCGGGGAGGCTGCGGCCCGGGGAGACGGCGCTCCTGCTAGCCCTCTGCTACGGCTGCTAGCATTGCTATGGTGCAGGTGTTGGGGCCGGTGCGGTTGTCTTCGTCGTCTCGCTCTCGTTCTTTTCCTCTTTGATTTTCTCTACATCTGTTTCTTCTTATTATTATCATAATAGCAATCATTCTTCCCACCCTTCCACCTAGTCCTCCTCCTCATCTCCATCATCATAATCTCCATAATCATCATCATCTCTATTACCATCATCATCATCATTATCAACATCACCCTATCATCATCATCATTATTGGTAATTTTCTCCCTTTAAGTTACAGTACCTAATAGTAGAACTACAACTTGCAATAACAACAACAACAACAAACACATAATAAAAACCCTCAACATCAACACCACCAGCTAATACGAACACCCACCATAGAAGAATCCCAATCGACAAGAAAAAAAAATGATAACACTCACCATAATCACAATACACCTAATCTTCTCCCTTCACACACCCTCGCCCTCGGCATCCCCCCCCTCTCCCTCCTCCCCCCCGCTCGCCCCCCCACCCCCCCCCTCTCCCTGCACCCCCCCGCTCGCCCCCCCCCACCCCTGAGGCCGAGCGGATATCCACGTCAAGGCTAAATCACAATGCATGATCTCCTCACTCAAGTCCCAGCTGGAAGGATCACAACATCATTACATCTGCGGCCGGCAGTACGGGGGAGGGCCCGGGGGTGGGGGTATGGGGGGAGGGTGTTATGTGTGTGTGGTGGGGAGGGGAAGGGGGAGGAGTTAAGGGGGGAGGGGGGGGAGGAGGGAGTGTGAGTGAGTGATGGTGGGGGCGGGAAAGGAGAGGGGGAGGGGAAGGAAGAGGAATGAGGAGAAGGAGGAGGAGGAGGAGGAAGATGAGGAGGAGGAGGAGGAGAAGAAGAAGAAGAAGAAGAAGAAGAAGAAGAAGAAGAAGAAGAAGGAGGAGGAGAGAGAGAGAGAGAGAGAGAGAGAGAGAGAGAGAGAGAGAGAGAGAGAGAGAGAGAGAGAGAGAGAAAAGTCACATTACAGTCCACCGCAAATACGCGCAGATGCCCCACGCGCAACCAGTTAAACATTGAGCAAGGTTAGGAAACCAGAAAGAAAAAAAAAAAAAATAGAAAGAAAGAAAAGATAAAATGACGTAACCGTTCGACAATTCCGCCACCGAGAGGCGCCTAACCACGTGTTCATTCACAGATGTTCCACTATTGTTCACAACGCATCACGTGAGACCTGTTATTACAATGCGCGGGCCTGATGCACGCTTTTGGATCTGCCATTCACAAAATTCATCACGCTGATCCCCTCTCACTGGTGTCATTATGGTCTAACTGCTTGTTATTTTTCGTTTATCTCTTTCACTTTCTATCTGTCAATCTGTCTGTCTGTCTGTCTCTCTCCTTCATCCTTCCTCTTCCCTTCTCTTGATTACCCTCTCCTTACATTCTTACTCGAGTTTCCCCTCTCCCTCCCTCACTCACTCCTTCCCCTTCTCTCTCTCACTCCCTCCCTCTCCCACTCTCAATCCCTCTCCCACTCCCTCTCATTCACTCCCTCCCCCATTCTCACTCCCTCTCCTTTACGCAAACCCTCGCCTCTTCCTACAAACCAATCGTTCTGTATCCGCTACACGTAATTTTCTTCCGGTAAAACGTAAATGACGTATGTAATTTCTGACGTATTAATGGAGAATTCCCACGAAGAAAACGGATGCATAGGAGAGGGGAAACTTTTTTTTCTCCCAACTCCTTATTTGGTCTAATGTTTTGGGGAATCATTTGTCTATATAAGTATCCGGTTTGTCTTCGTTGTTACTGCTGATATTATTTAAATATACTTTGTCATTACCATATCATTAACAGTATTCTCGTTGCCATTATAATTATTATTATCATTGCTATCATTATTTTTATTGTCGCTGTTGTTATTAGCATTATTGTAATTGTTATTATCATGTCATTATCATCATATTATCATATTATCATTCTCCTTACCATTCTTATGTTTTCTTGTTCTAGTTCTTGTTTATATCATCATCATCGTTAATGTAATTACTATCATAATTCCTGTCAACACACACACACACATACACACACATACACACACACACACACATAAAACTCCAAAGAATCTCGTTTACAATATGTTGCAAAATATGATGCAACATATGCCCTCATCAAAAGCAATATGCCTCAACTTCGTCTTTGAGGAAGGAAATAGTTATCCAAAATCCATATCTCATTTCGTCCGCCGGGGATTAACGCTTATGCAACTGTCATATCCACACGCCAGGATTACAGCAGCCAGAGATATCCGCATTCTTATCTTGGTATATTTTTTCGTCTTTTTTCATTTTTTATTTTTTTCTCTCTCTTTTTTTAGTTATTTTAATTTTCGTTTCCTCTTTTCTCTTTCTTTCTTTTTTCATTTTCTGTTATTTTCATTTTCTTTTTCGTTTCATCTTTTCCTTATTATTTCTTCTTTTCTTCCGTTTTTGGTATGTGTATGTCTGTCTTTCATCTTTATCGGGTTCTCCTTTATTCCTTCATCTGAAACCGAAAAAAAGTTCTTCGAGAACAGTCCCCTCTCGAAGCCGTGTTCTCCCGCAGACGGCACAAAACCCTTGCCAAGAATGAACAGATTCCTTAACCAGAACGAAAAACCTCCACCGCATCTGCCAAGAACGAAAAAACCCGCACATTTTCGAAGAACGTCTCGAGATCCCCAAATTTAACCGCAAGAACATTCCCGATTTTCGCCGCACGAGAAATTTCTGGCGATTTCCTCACAGGAGATCTGAGTCGACCGCGCCAGACCCCACGAAAGACCTCGCTTGATCTGATACGAACCATACTGTAGGTACGTGTTATATACCGGTAAATATATTCATAAGACTGTACAGATTGTTCTCTATTGTATGTACTATTACATTGCTCTTATAACCCTTATGTACATGCACACATTATATTTCCACATACCACCTTCCTTTCCTCAAATAGCTGCCAACACAACCCCTTCCTTCTATATTCATAACACCCAAAACCCCACAAACCACATTTACCACAATAAACGTTATATTTGCTACAACACCTCCCCAACGCCTAACACAATAAACCCATTATTTCCTATAACATCCAAACTTACAATAAACCACACCTTTACAACAACCCTAATACTAACCATACTAAATCACGCTCCTACAAGCACAACATCTACCAAAACACACCACACACCTCCTACAACCCCCTACACCACACACACCCCAACAATTACAACAACAACCCTTCCCCCTTACCCACATCATCTACCAAAACACACCACGCACACACCTACAACAACAACCCCACACCACACACACCCCAACAATTAACCCCCCCTCCCCCTTCCCCACAACATCTACCAAAACACACCACACACACCTCCAACAACAACCCCATTACACACACCCCAACAATTACAACCCCCCTCCCCCCTCCACCCCCCCTTGACGTTAACTCCCCTCGCACGGAGTCAACATCGCACCAGCCTGTTTGACAGTCTTCTCGTCCGCGTCAGCACCATACCGATCAGTATGCTTACGTGTATTGACTGAAGAGACTGACCTTAAAATCCTTGAGCTGTTAGTATCCTTTTATTTTTCTTTGGGTTGTTTATTCGTGTGGGTTTGTACTCGCTTTTCTTCTGTGCGTGTGCGTGTGTGCGTGTGTGTGTGTGTGTGTGTGTGTGTGTGTGTGTGTGTGTGTGTGTGTGTGTGTGTGTGTGTGTGTGTGTGTGTGTGTGTGTGTGTGTGTGTGTGTGTGTGTGTGTGTGTGAGAGAGAGAGAGAGAGAGAGAGAGAGAGAGAGAGAGAGAGAGAGAGAGAGAGAGAGAGAGAGAGAGAGAGAGAGAGAGAGAGAGAGATGGGTGGTATAGTATGCGTGTAGTATTTGTCTTGTTTGTGTACCCTTTTTTCTTCCTACCAATAGAAATACACATTTGGACACAGACAAGCAGACGAACACAAGCAACTACCCCCGCCCCCTTCCGCAACTACCCCCGCACCCCCCTCTTTTCCCACACACAACGACCCCCGCCTCCCCCCCCTCATCGCCAAGCATGAGAGACTCGTGTCACAACGAATCCAAAATGCCGTGAGGTCAGGGGAACACGCGCGCGTCGCGAGGGAAGAGGGGGGGGGGGTAGGGCCAAGGTAGCAAAGGGGGTAAGGGCAAGGGGCAAAGGGGGGTTAGGGGCAAGGTGGTAAAGGGGGGGGCAGGGGCAAGGTGGCAAAGGGGGGATAGAGACAAAGTGGCAAAGGGGGGTAAGGGTAAGGTGGCAAAGGGGGGGGAGGTAGGGACAAAGGGGGGGTAGGGGCAAAGTGACAAACGGAGACAGGAGCAAGGTGGCAAAGAGGAAGTAAGATCAAGGGGCAAAGTAGCAAAGGGGGGGGGGTCAAAGGAGAGCAAATCCCCCCCCTCCCTCCGCCAGGGGAGCTTGAACACGCAGGATAGTCGTCAGGCATGTCCCCGGAGGAATGCGTCTCGGATAAAAGCAAGCCTTGCAAGATAGTGGTATCGGAGGCGAGATAATGCCAGCCATTGATTCAGCTGATCCATTACTACCTTTGATGATTTATGTTTACTTCTTTTTCCTTTTCTTACGAAGCGAAAATTCTTCCATTGTTATTTCTATTTTGATCTTTATTTTTTTTCTTTTCATTTTTCATATAATTTCATAATTTCTTTCAGATGCGAAGAAGGAAATAGCGTATAATTATCTTTTCATTGTTTGAATGAAAGGATACAATTATATCATTATGTTATCGTTATATCATCTTCCTGGTGGTGAGAGAGAGAGAGAGAGAGAGAGAGAGAGAGAGAGAGAGAGAGAGAGAGAGAGAGAGAGAGAGAGAGAGAGAGAGAGAGAGAGAGAGAGAGAGAGAGGGGGAGAGAGAGGGAGAGGGAGAGAGAGAGAGAGAGAGAGAGAGAGAGAGAGAGAGAGAGAGAGAGAGAGAGAGAGAGAGAGAGAGAGAGAGAGAGAGAGAGAGAGAGAGAGAGAGAGAGAGGGAGGGAGGGAGAGAGAGGGAGAGGGAGAGGGAGAGGGAGAGAGAAAGGGAGGGAAGGAGAGAGAGAGGAGAGAGAG
>NC_091578.1:22040290-22045290 GCF_042767895.1 Penaeus vannamei | reverse complement strand
TTCGGTCCTTCGGACTCTCTCTCTTTCTCTCTCTCTCTTTCGCGCCCTATCATCTATCTTCTATTAATATCTGCCAAAACAAAAGAAAAAAGAACAGAGAAGGGAAGAAAATACACAATGGAGAAGCAACAAATAAAGGAGAAATACAGAACGAAGCAGGAGAGGAGGCAACACCGCTTACATCACTTCTCTGTCTTCCTCCTTCCCTCTCTTCCTCCCTCTACCTTCTCACCCCTTTCCTTCCTCCTTTCTTTCCATTACCTTTCTCCCCTGCATTCCCATGATCCTTTTCTCTCCTCTCTTTTAGTCCGTCTCTCTCTCCTTTCTATTCTCCTCCTCTCCCTCTTTCCATTCACCTATACGTCCTCCCTCTTTTCTAATCTCTTTCTCTCCCTCTTTTCACCCATTTATACCCCTTCCCTCTCCAATTCTCCTCTCCCTCTTTCCATTTATCTACACATCCTCCCTCTTTTCTATTCTTCTCTCACCCATTTATCCTTCCTTCTCTTCCGCCCTCCTTCTCTACCTTCCGTGTTTTGCCTCTTCCTTACTCTCCGACCTGATCCTCCTTTCCTTTACTCCTTCTCCCTCCCCTCCCCCTCTCCCCCCTTCCTCCCTCCCTCGCCTCGAAACCACACATTTACCCCTCACCCTCTACCCCCCCCCCCACACACCACATACCCCTCCCCTTCACCCAAGATCTCTTTGCCCCCTCCCTCCCGCATACACCCCCTCCCCCCGCTAAGGAGTCTGGAAAGATGATAAGCGAGAAGGCTTGGGTTACTGGGGGAGGGGGAAGGGGTGGGGTATTCGCGAGACTTGATACACATGTACAGTTTTGTACACATATACGTACATAGGGCATGCGAAAGAGCGCATTCCATATATATACCCACCACGCAATCCGCACAACTCCCCCCCCCCCTCACCAACACACATAAACAAAAGATCACACAACACCAATTCCCCCCTCCCCCTCTTCGCCCCCCACCCCCCAAAAATCCCCCACATTCACACATCTCCCTCTCCACACAATTCCCCCTCCTTCCCCCCCTCCTCCTCCCCCCAACATACCCCTTCCCCACGCCCACAACAAACCCACGTGGCTGAGCTCGCCCCACACCCCACCCTCTACTCCTTCTCCTCCTTCCCCCAACACGCCCCTTCCCCCCCCCCCTACACATACCCACGCCCACAACAAACCCACGTGGCTGAGTTTACGGCGTAGCCACGGCTCACGGGTTCACAGAGGACGCCCCTCTCCACGCCATGTCATCGTGCTACGTGACCCTCCACGGGAAAAAAGAGAGGAAAGGGAGGGTGGGAGGGGAGGGAGGGGAGGGAAGGTCGAAGAGAGAGATAGAAAGGATGGGAGGGAGGGAGGGGCGAAGAGAGGAGGAGAGGGAGGGAGGGAAGGAGGGAGGGGAGAGAGGGTCGAAGAGAGAGAGATAGGAATGAAGAGAGGGGAGGGAGGGGCGAAGAGAGGAGGAGAGGAAGGAGGGACGAAGGAAGGAGGATAGGAAGGGAGGGAGGGGAGGGCGAAGAGGGAGGAGAGGAAGGGAGAGGGGGCGAGGAAAGTGGAAGGAAGGAAGGGAGGGGCGAAGGGAGGAGGAGGGAGGGAGGAGGAAGGGGGGCGATGGGAAAAGGAAGGGAGAGGAAGAGGAAGGAAGGGAGGGGAACAGCGAGTGGATGGGAGAGAGAATGAAAGGGAGGGAGGGAGAGAAGAGGGAGAGGAGAGAGAGAGAGAAGAGGAGATAGAGAGAGACAAAGGGAGAGAGGAAGAGTGCAATGAAGAAAGGAGGGAGGAGGGAAGGATGGATAGATGTGGGAAGGTAGGTTGGATGAGGTAGGATTTGGGAAGGAAGGAGGGAGTGAGGGAGGAAGACATAAACGAAAGAGGGAGGGAAGGAGGGAAGAAAGACCAGAGGGAGGCGGGTAGTTAAGAAGGATGGCAGGTTTGGAGCCAGGCAAGGGGGGGGGGGATAGCGAAAAAAAATAGTGAAGAGGAAAAAATAAACTGAAGGTGGGGGAACAGTCCCCCAGTTATACATCGTGTGTATAATGAGACTTAACGAAAGTGGTATGCTTCTTTCATTAGTATTTGTTAACTGTGAGGTAAAGGACACGAAAACTTGTGTATGTGCGTCCGTGTGTGTGTGTCTGTGTGTGTGTGTGTGTGTGTGTGTGTGTGTGTGTGTGTGTGTGTGTGTGTGTGTGTGTGTGTGTGTGTGTGTGTGTGTGTGTGTGTGTGCGTGTGCGTGTGCGTGTGCGTGTGCGTGTGCGTGTGCGTGTGCGTGTGCGTGTGCGTGTGCGTGTGCGAGCACGTATATATGACGCCCCACACACACACAACCCAACCCTCTCTGGAAGCTCTTCTCTCTTTAACTCTCACGCATCGATCTCCCTCCCGTTCCTCCTCCTCCTCCTCTTTCTCCACCACACTTTCCTCCTCCTCCTCTTTCTCCACCACCCTTTCCTCCTACTCTCCTTTTCGCCTTCCTTCTTCCCACTCTTCTTTGCTCCATCCCTCCTCCTACTTTTCTTTCCTCCTTCTCCTTCTTCTCCTGCTCCTCCTCGTCGTCTTCGTCTCTTTCTCTTTCACTTCCCTCTCCTCCTACTCCACCTCTCACTCCACTTCATCCACCTCCACCTCCACCTCCCCCTCCACCTCCTTCTCCACATCCTCCCTCCTCCTCCACCTCCACCTCCTTCTCCACCACCTCCCCCTCCCCTCGCCCCATGCTCACGCCCAGACCGCCCCCTCCGTCTCCTGCTCTGTTCTCGTGACCGGCTGAGCGGGAGGGCGTGAGGGGGGCGGGGCGAGACGGGGAGGGGGGCGGAGCGTGACGTTTGAGAGTCCCGCGGAATAAGCTTATTCAATGAACGCCTTCGGTCCTCTGTTCCTGTTGGCGTGGCTTTTCTTCTGTGGATTTATTTTTCTCTTCATTTATGTATTCATTAATTTATTTATATTTATTTATTCATTTCTTTACTTATTTATTTATTCATTTCTTTACTTATTTATTTATTCATTCATTCATTTATTTATTTACTTATTCATTTATCTATTTATTCATTTATTCATTCATTTTTAATGTTTTTTATTTATTATTATTATTATCATTATTATTATCTTTTTTTTTTTGGTGAGTGTTCCTACAGATGCTTTTTTTCTCGCCGTTTTTAGTGTTGTTAACATAGAAATGATTAGAGTTGGTGTGTTGTTATAGTATGATTACAACTGGATTTATTTCTTGTTTCGATTTTTTTTCACGTTTCTCTCTTTCTCTATCTACCTATCTATCTATCTATCTGGCTATTAACCTATCTATCTGTTAATCTGTGTACCTATCTATCTGTAAAAATGTATCTTCTTATTTATCTCTGACAAGTCTGACAAGTGAAAGAGAGAAAAGCCAAGGTGAGGGGGAGCAAGAGGGAGAGAATAAAAGAAAAAGAAAAGACATCAAAATACAGCGTGAAAGCGTAGAAATATAGAAATAAAATAGAAGCAGGAATAAACAAACAAACAAACCAGAAGCCGAGATCGAGAGCGCGCGAGCAGGAGAGCGAAAGAGAAAAAGAGAGAGAGAAAACACATCAAAATGGAGCGGGAAAATAGTGTAAAAATAGAGACATAAAAACAGAAGCAGGAATAAAACAAACCAGAGGCCGAGAGCGAGAGCGCGCGCGCGGGAGAGCGAAAGAGAGAAAAAGAGATCGGCGCGTCAACAGCATCACTCACCGTCCGCCATGACGGGGTCGAGGGCGCTCTAGCGGGGTCGCTCCTGCTGACTTCTCCGTAAGCTCCTCTTTTATTGATTACTTTAGTTAACTTCCTATGCCCGTCTTCTCTGTTTTCTTTGTGCCTCTTTTACTCGTTCCTCCAGTATCGAAGTCGCCCCGAACCCAATAGCAGCAAGCGTGACCCAAAGTACACCATTACCGTTACCGTAACAAAACGAGTTTTGCGTTTTCAATTTTCCCGCGCCCGCTCGCTCGCTCCCCCGAAGACGACATAAAAAACAGAAATAAATTAAGCCAGCGTCTCCAACCCGCGGCCAAAAATCGACGAAATCCTCCCAAAAGACGACCTTTCCCGGACTTTTGAAGGCGTGCCTTACATTTTTGGAAAGCGTTTGTAATGGCGGAGCGAGCAGAAGAAGAGCGGGGAGCGGCCGTGCCCGAGAAGGCGAGAAACGGCACCTAGCAACCCCCATGCCGCTCCTGTCACACCTGACTGCCTTCTGCGTTGTCAGATTTAACCTTGAAAACTCCCCCACGTCACATGTTGCTGCTAGTGAGAGCCGCATGCGGTCACAGAGAGAGCGGTGTATACACGGGCGGACGGACGTACAGACCTGCATACATGCATACATTTGTAAACATATGTAAATATACAGGAGGGTGCATTACGTATACACACAAATATACATACATGAACATGCACTTATACAAAAACCGCAAGATAATTAGCCTCAATATATCTAATGATCTTGCATACACCTACACGCACACAGATGGACGGACGCACACACCTACAAGCCATGGAGGTGCACATGAGAACATACAAGCCCACAGACGCGAAGGCAGACACACCTACACGCATGCGGAAAAAAACATCATGTGCGCGCGCAGAAAAGCAAGCACATGGAGAGGGAGGAAGGGAGGGAGGGGGATTTTTTTCCGTCAAGCGAGAGTCCAATTTTTGTGAATGATTGCGAGGGAAAGAGAATGAGGGAAGGAGAATTAGGGGTGAGAGAGGGAGAGAGCGAGAATGAGGAGAGAGAGAGAGAAGAGAGAGAGAGAAGAGAAGAGAAGAGAAGAGAAGAGAAGAGAAGAAAGGAGAGAGCGAGCGCAGAGGGTCACATAACACCAGATACCTCAAGTGATAGAAGGTAAGAGTTTCCTTTCCAAAAAGCTGACCGGAAATCCTGTCAATACCCAAATTAGGGCGTAGACTATTATAAAAATAATAATAATAATCACAACCCTCTTAA
>NC_091578.1:22025290-22035290 GCF_042767895.1 Penaeus vannamei | reverse complement strand
TAAGAATGGAAGGAAAAAGAGGAAGATATAAGAATAGAAGGAAAAATCTGGACGTAGAGAACAAATGAAATCTAAAGAGAACAAAGCGAAAAAAAAAAAAAAAAAAAAAAACGAAACATGACAATAACAGCGTGGAGAACAAGACAACAGGCTAAGCTAAGGGAAAGAGGCTAAGGCTGGCTTACACTTACCATAAAAATAAACACAGGAAACTTACATTAAAGGCATTAAGTTCGAATAGACTTTCCCACGCATGAAGTTGCCTTTGGTGAAACAAACTTAGACTGCATCAAATAAAACTCAAGTTGGAATACATTTCGTTATGTTAACCTAATTTATTCTTGCCTTCATGTCCCCTAAAATATCGTTTTTTTCCCAGTAAAAAGACGAAAGTAAAATATGTTAACGAGGGTACAATATTGAATATGAAAGAGTCTAATATGCCAAGTGTCAAAAAAAAAAAAAAAAAACGTTAAAATTACAGGTACAGAGCTTTACATAAGGTCAGCTTAAAGTCTGTGAAGTTACGTAAAGTTTTGCGTCATCGCTTAATTGACCGAATTCGAGCTAAAAAAAGGACCAAAACTTAATTGCAATCAAGCGGCATTACACGAAGCCTAAGTCCGATCAAGTTCAATTAACGTTCCTGAGAGCTTGAAAGTTTGAAAGTTTGAAATACTTGAAAAAAATGTCAAAGAAAGCTGGAAACGAGAACCTGAGGGGGGACTCTTGTAAACCCTTTGAAGGAAAAAAAATGTACTTGGTATTTTTCTTTCTTCAGGACATCTCTTTTCTTACTCGCTCTTACCTTCCCTTTTTTCTCCTTTTCGATCGATCTTTCCTCTTTCGCCGCTCCTTTCTCTCCCCTCTCTGTAGTGTGTGTGTGTGTGTGTGTGTGTGTGTGTGTGTGTGTGTGTGTGTGTGTGTGTGTGTGTGTGTGTGTGTGTGTGTGTGTGTGTGTGTGTGTGTACGTACGTATGTGTGTGTGTACGTGCGTGTGCGTGCGTGTACGTGCGTGTGCGTCTATCAATCTTTCTCTCTTCTCACCTCTTTCTTCTCTCTGCCTCCCCGTCCGCCTTCCCCTTTCCCACACCCCCGCTCCTCCATTTCCTCCCCGCGGCCCAAACCCCAATTCAGCAACTCCGAACATATAAAAAGACACATATAAGACGCATACAAAGCACACACACGAGACATATAAAAAATACAAATCACATTCAAGACACATATAAGACACACTCAAGACACATATAAGACACACTCAAAACACCTATAAGACACACTCAAAACACCTATAAGACACATTCAAGACACCTATACGACACACTCAAACCACCTATAAGACACATTCAAGACACATATAAGACACACTCAAAACACCTATAAGACACATTCAAGACACCTATACGACACACTCAAACCACCTATAAGACACATTCAAGACACATATAAGACACACTCAAAACACCTATAAAACACACTCAAACCACCTATAAGACACATTCAAGACACATATAAGACACACTCCAAAACACCTATAAGACACACTCAAACCACCTATAAAAGAGACCACCTTACTCAAGCACATACCTCAAAAAACACCTATAAGACACATTCAAAGAGACACCTATGACACGACACCTCTCCAAACCACCTATAAGACACATTCAAAGACACACTATAAGACAGTTTACTCAAAACACCTATAAAGACACACTCCAAAACACCTATACGACACACTCAAACCACCTACATAAGACACATTTCAAGACACATATAAGACACACTCAAAACACCTATGCGACACACTCAAAGCACCCACCAACATAAAGACACACTCAAGACACATATAAGACACACTCAAGACACATATAAGACACACTCAAAACACCTATAAGACACACTCAAAACACCTATACGACACACTCAAACCACCTATAAGACACATTCAAGACACATATAAGACACACTCAAAACACCTATACGACACACTCAAACCACCTATAAGACACATTCAAGACACATATAAGACACACTCAAAACACCTATAAGACACACTCAAAACACCTATAAGACACATTCAAGACACATATAAGACAAACTCAAAACACCTATAAGACACATTCAAGACATATATGGCACATACAAGACACACTCAAAACACATTCAAGACATATATGACACATACAAGACACATCCAAGACACGCGCGGGGGCATGACCCGAACGGCTCTCCTGCGCAGCGTCTGGTATCCAAGAATGCTGTCTGGCCAACTGCGGCTGATGTGACTATGTGACACTTTGTTATGTCAGGTCTGTGTGTGTGTGTGTGTGTGTGTGTGTGTGTGTGTGTGTGTGTGTGTGTGTGTGTGTGTGTGTGTGTGTGTGTGTGTGTGTGTGTGTGTGTGTGTGTGTGTGTGTGTGTGTGTGTGCGTGTGGTGTGCGTGTGTGCGTGTGCGTGTGCGTGTGCGTGTGCGTGTGCGTGTGCGTGTGCGTGTGCGTGTGCGTGTGCGTGCGTGTGCGTGTGCACGTCCGTGTCCGTGTACATGTGCATCGCGTTTGTGTGCGTGCCCGAGCGTGTAAACCTGAATATGTATGTACCTGCGAGCTTATAAATCATAAAATATACGACAACCTTTGTTTTCTCCTGATTATATTTTTTTGCTGTTCTTGTTGCTAAGAGATGCCAAGACACCTTCACTATTTTCTCTGATTGTTTGTTTGCTTTGGGAATAATCTTTAGTTAAGGAACTGATTATACGAGATATTTGCAGGATGAGTGCGTCGCTGCTTGCGATTCTTGGGCCAAACGAAAAGTATCAGTAAAAGGGAGAACGTAAATATGTATGGAAATGCGTTAAAGGAAAAGGCCCGCACAGACTTCGTGCTTCTTCTTCTTCTTCGACCTACACCTCTTCTTTTCCTTCTTCTTTTTCTTTTTCTTTTTCTTTTTCTTCTTCTTCTTCTGCTTCTCCTCCTCCTCCTCCTTCTTCTTCCTCTTCTTTTTCTTCTTCTTCTTCTTGTTCTTCTTCTTCTTCTTCTTCTTCTTCTTCTTCTTCTTCTTCTTCTTCTTCTTCTTCTTCTCCTCCTCCTCCTCCTCCTCCTATCCTCCTCCTCCTCCTCCCTCCTCCTTCTCCTTCTCCTTCTCCTTCTCCCTTCTCCTTCTCCTTCTCCTTCTCCTTCTCCTTCTCCTTCTCCTTCTCCTTCTCCTTCTCCTTCTCCTTCTCCTTCTCCTTCTCCTTCTCCTTCTCCTTCTCCTTCTCCTTCTTCCTATATTTCCCTATTTCACATCTTCCACTCATTTATCTTTCTCTACTTCTCTCCCTTCCCACCTCCCTTAAAGAACCAGAACACCAAAGGAACAGAAGAGAATGTACCAACAAAATGCATAGGCAAGATTATTTAAAAAACGGGTGTCAGATAAATATATAAGTAAAAAATGAATAAGCGAAATAAAAAAACACACCAAAATAGAAAAAAAACGTAATAATATAATAAAATATAAAAAAACAAAGTATCAGATAAATATACATGTAACAAAATAAATAAACGAAAAAATAACAAAAATACACACACAAAAACAACAGAAAGAAAGAAGAAAAAGAAAAAAAAAAAGAAAAAGAAAAAGAAGAAGAAGAAAAAAGAAAAATGAAAAAAGAAAAAAAACGAACTTGGCCAGCACCGGCTCGAGCGCCAATCACAGCTCGTCTTTAGCGTGTGATGACGATGCACCACATAGCAGCTTCGTTTAGCGATCATGTGTTTAATGTTTCTGGTGCTGCGTTGGTGATGAGTCGCAGATGGTTTGTGGTGATTGGTGATGGCGATGGAGAGGGTTGTTATTGTTGTTGTGATTGGTTTGGTGAAGATAAGGATGAGGTTATGATTATGGTTATTATCATTGTTGTTATTGTTATCGTTACTCCTACCGCTGCTGTTGGTAATACTGTTATCTTTGCTTCTGTTGTTATTAATATTGATATTATTATTATTACCCTTATCACTATCAATATTATCATTATCATTATCATTGTCATCATTATTATTATCATTGTCATCATTAGTATCATTATTAGTAGTATTATAATCATTATCATTACTATATCAATTGTTTTATCATCATCACTATTATTATCACTATCATTATTATTGTTATCATTATTGTTATTATTATTATTATTATTATTATTATCATTATTATTATTATTGTTATGATCATCATCATCACTGTGATAATATTACTATTATAATATCAATATTAAAATTACTTTAACCGTTTATTATTATTATGTTTATTATCATTATCATTTTTGTTATTATCATTACCATTATTATCATTATATCCTCATTATCATAATAACTATCAACATTATCATCAATATTATCATCATTGTCACAGTTATACACACACACACACACACACACACACACACACACACACACACACACACACACACACACACACACACACACACACACACACACACACACACACACACACACACACACACTCACACACACTCACTCACTCACTCATTCACTCACTCACACACACACAAAAAACACCCCCCCCCCCCTTACACCCCCACCCCACCCACACACACCCCTACCTACCTCACGTGACGCCTCCCCCCCTCACACCCCCACCCACCCGCCCCCTCCTTCCCGGCCACGCCCGCCGCCCCCAAGAGAACCCTAAGAGCTTGACGTAGGAAGCCGCGCCGTGTCCCTCAAGATAGAATCCTCTGAAGGATATCGGACTTAAAGCTTTACGAAAGTCCTTGGCCTCCTTCTTAGGCACTTGGCGGCGGATCACGTGAACGGCGGCTTGGGTTCTCTTGCTGGCTGGCGGTCGGTTTGTCTGTCTGTCGGTTTGTCTGTCTGTTGGTTTGTCTGTCTGTTGGTTTGTCTGTCTGTCTGTCTGTCTGTCGATTTGTCTGTCTGTCCGTTTGTCAATCTGTCGGTTTGTCTCTGTGTCTTTCTGTCCGTGAGTATGTGGGTGTGTTTGTTTGTCTTTTTGAATGGCTATCTGTATGTTAGTCTGTCTGTCGGTTCGTCTGACTATGTTTCTCGGTCTGTCTGTCCGTCTTACTGTCTACCTGTCTGTCTGTCTAGTTGCTTGTCTACCTGTAAGTATGCCTACCTGTCTGTCTGTCTGTCTGTCTCTTACCCGTACAGTGGCCAAATAGTCTTAATAATCCCCAATGCTTATCCCCCTCCCTCCCTCACCAACTCTCCATCTCTTTCTCTCCTTCCCTATCTTTTATTTTTTCCTTATGCCTTCCCCTCCACATTTTCCTTCTCTCATTTTCTTCCCCCCTCCCCTCCACCCACTCTACTTGTCTCCTTCTCCTCATACTCTCCTCCTTCCCCCTCTCGTCCTCCTTTTTTCCTACTCTCCTACTCTCCCCTCTCCCGTCCTCCTCCTCTCCTTCTCCTTCTTCTCCCCCTCCGTCTCTCGCCTCCTCTCGTCTTGCTCATATTACAGGATAGGCAACTCCCCTGACCGCTGGCTTGCTTGCCTTCGTTTTACTGCTATGACAACACGCCCGCAGTTTCCTGGTCAGAATTGCGGAAGGTTCGCAAGCTCGTCCGAAAATAGAAGAGAAAATCGAAAGTAATAATAATAAAAAAGTAAATAATAATAATAATGACCAAAAATCTTTTGTAAACAATGATAACAAACAAACACATAATTCTTATATAAACAACAACCGACATCATGCCGATATACGTTGGCTATTTTTTTCAAGAAAGGTCAAAAGCGATTGATTACACGTGACGCAACAAACCACGCGATAAAGAAAGCGAAAACGAAACACATGAATAAATGAATAACAAACGAGATGATGTTATGTTCAAAGGTCACACGGGAGATGCCAGGCGAGAACAAACGCGCATCGCCATAAGACAGGAAACAACATGCACAACATAACAGTAGTGAGTTAAAGTACAGTACCAACAACAATAAAAAGTATCTGATACGTTAAAGGTTACAAAAAAATGCATAGACCCCTTGCCACATACACACAGGCGAATATAAATGATAACGATTCACAATCTATGATATAAACTTGATAAATCTAAAGGTAAAAAATAAAATAACCCCAACATATTGTCACGTTTCACAACTCAAACAACAGAAGCGAAATAAAAACAAGAGCGCATCGCCACCTGACAAACAAAAACAAACAAACAAATCGCACAACAATCTAATAAATAGATAAATAACTAATTACCCAAGTAAATAAATAAATAAACAGGTATATAAACCACGGAGTAAACATCAGCAGTACATCAGTACTGAAACAACCTAATTCATATCAAACAGAAGATAAGCACTTGATAAGCTCACAACAAATACCTAATCCAAATAAGCTATCATAAATACGTAACAATAATAAATAATCAACAACATACCGATGCCACAAAAGGTTAAACAAAAATCTATCTTAATTAACCTTAACACACCCTCTATACCCTTTGGACACGCTCTTTTACTCCAATTCTAACGCATCCTCTATACTCTTTGGGTTTACTCTTTACTCCAACTCTAACGATTCCTCTATACCCCTTGGACACACCCTTTTCCTACAACTCTAACACCCTATATACCCTTTGGACATACCCTCTTACTCCAACTCTAACACTTCCTCTATACTCTTTGGGCTTACTCTTTTACTCTATCTCAACTCTCAATCTCCACCAGCATCACCAACCAAATCTAATCAACCGCCCCTTCGCCCAAAGGCACCTGAACCACTGACCTTCATCACCATCCGTAACTTTCCGCGAGAACCATTCCTGACCAACTCACAAACAAAACAAATTGGTAAATAAACAAACAAATAAATAAAGGAAAAAAACGTAGCCTATGACATAAGTTCCACTTCGAAGGACGTTCAAAAAACACACCACCTCCCCCATCTGCCCTCTCTCCCACCTCTCCCTCTCTCCCACCTCTCCCTCTCCCTCTCTCCCACCCTGACACCCAGCGGCCGGTCCATTAGCATTCATAGCTGGCGCACACATTACACTTCGGGAGATTCCAGAGCCTCTCAAGGTGGTCAGTAAGGACAAGGGGGTAAGGAGGAGGGGGGATGGGGAAGAGAGAGGAGGAAGGGGGAGGGGGATGGGGAAGGGAGAAGGAGGAAGGGGGAGGGGGGATGGGGAAGGGAGGAGGAGGAAGGGGGAGGGGGGATGGGGAAGGGAGGAGGAGGAGGACGAGGAAGGAAAAAAGGGGGCAGACACCTTCACGCCGTAGCGGTATTTTTCATCAGCTTCACTCGTTCCAAGGGCGTTCGAAACTTGTCCTTTGGGTGCTCGAAAGGGGCCTCGGCTTGGACAAAGGGGATCTATAAGTTCTCGTTCTTTATTTGTTTTCAAAAATGTTCTTGTGATCAATTTCCTTTCACGTGACAGCATTCCTGGCTCTACGCTTCGACAACTAGTGTCTAAAGGAATTGGAAAATTAATATTAATTATAACAATTCACTCATTTTTTAAATCCTGTTAGCTACTGTTATTATATTTGGTAATAATGAACTTGCAAACCAGTCAGACAGGTCCCCCCTCCCCTGCCCTTGCCCATACCCCCCCCCTCACTTCAGGAAAAAACTATTTCTTTGTGGGTTTTCGACGCGGGCAAGGATGACTGTCAAAAATATCCTGGGGCTTCCTCGGGGCCAAATCCGCGGTGTCCTTTTTGAGGTAAACAACACCTTTTTTCTCGAAATCCTAATATCCATATCCATGTGTTTGAAAGTTCAATATCAAGGTCTCTCTCTCTCTCTCTCTCTCTCTCTCTCTCTCTCTCTCTCTCTCTCTCTCTCTCTCTCTCTCTCTCTCTCTCTCTCTCTCTCTCTGGCCATCTGTTCTCCCGTAGCGACAAGCTCTATCATGGGACAGCTAATAAGGTCAACTCCCCGCGCCCTACAAAGGTCATGCCCATTATCTTCCGTCGTCGTGTGACCCCTTCAATGAGGCCCTATTATTGTGACTCGGGCGCGCAGGCACTCATCCCTCTCGCCCCTCGCCCTCCAGGAAGCGCGGCGCTGGAGGACGAGCTCGTTGAAAAGCACGGCGGCCGATCGCGACTCCTGTTACACGCGGGCGGCCTATCGCGCCATATTGGATTTCAACGCCAAGGTCAGACCGCAGGATAAATGGGCGGCGATTGTACACGTGTATTGCGTCGGAGCGGCGTCGCTCGGTCCCAGGGGGCAGGGCGAACACGCGAGTGCACACGGCGGAGTAACTATGGTCATCGCGCATGGGTGCACGCAAGCACGCACACTCATACGCACACGCGCGCGCGCACACACACACACAAGCACACGCACACACACACAGCCACATATCTCTCAGATTCTCTCCCTCCCTTCAACTCGCCCATCTTCCCATCTACCCTCCCTGCCTCCCTCCCTCCCTTCCTCTTTCTCTCTTCTCTCTCTCCCTCCCCCTCCCCCCTCCCCTACGCCCCTCCCACTCACTCCTCCGTGTTTACTCCGCGCCGCAGGATTTTCCCACAGCCTTCCTCGCTCAAATTCCTGCCAGTTTTTCACTCTTCGTCCGAATTATTCTCGCTCGAGCGTCCGTTCTTCGGGGCTGAAGGTGACTCGGCGGAACCCCGTTACAGGGCTGCTGACGGAGGGGCTCGACGCGCGCCTCCGCTCGCTCCTGGCGACGGGAGCTGCGGGCGTCTCGAGGGGCTTCCGTGAGGCTTCCGCGGGCGTGTGTGGGTGACTGGGCAATGGGCAAGGGTTGAGGGCGCCGGGCGAGCAAGCGAGGGAGGTTTTGTAACGGTAGACACGCCCTGCGGCACCGCAAGCCTCCCCCCCCCCTCCTCCTCCTCCTCACGCCCACCACCCGACCGCCGCCGAGAACAGCCTTTCACCGCCCACTGCTGAGACGCACGAGGAATTCAAGGTGACCTTGAAACTTTCCAACACACTCGAGTTTCTTCCCTCGAGCTGATCGCCCCCCCTCCCCCTCCGCCTCCCCTCTCCCCCCGCCCCGATGCACATGGCTCGCGGATCTTGGCTCCTCGGGTGGCGGTCGCGCGCCTCCGCCCGCCGCCGCCGACGTCTTCCTTGTTGGGCGTTTGGCTCCAGCGCCGCCCCTTCCCTCGCCTGCTCCCTCCTTCTGTGTGGCGGACTTTCCTCTTCTTTTAGACTGCTTTCTCTCTCTCTCTCTCTCTCTCTCTCTCTCTCTCTCTCTCTCTCTCTCTCTCTCTCTCTCTCTCTCTCTCTCTCCGTTCTTCTATTTATCAGTCCATCTTGCCACACGCCATGTTCTCTCTTCCACCTAAATCTATTGTCATTTTCTTCCGTTTTTTTCCCCTTCTCATTCACTCTCCCCGATTCTCCCTATATTCCAGCCATCCTTCCTCCTTCCCTTCCTACTCCGCTTCCCTTCTTCCTTCCTTTAACACCTCCCTACCTCTCCTTGCCTCCATATCTCCTTCCTAACTTTTGTACCTCCTTCCTCCCTCCTCTTGTTTTCTTCCCGTTCCATTCCATCCACTCCCCTCCTATCTCCACCCCTTCTTCCCTTCCCCTCTAATCCCTCCTCTCTCCTCCCTTCCTTCCCCTCCCCACCCTCCTCTCTTCCCTCCCCTTCCCCTCCTCTCTCCTCCCTTCCCCCCCCCTCCTCACTCCATGGCCTCCGCTCCACCTTCCTACCTACCTACCCCCCCCCCCCCGTCTTAATCATTATCATCTTGCGTACACCCTTGGGAATGCCCGAGTGCCCGAGTGCCCGGGTATGTGTGTGACGGGAAATGCAATTGTCTTCTTCTCCCTCGAGTGCCCGCGGGGGGGGGGGGGGTGCCAGAGGAGGGACACTGGGCATCTCCATCGCCCTTCGTCGCCATCGCCCTCCGTGCATAGCAAGCGGCGAAGAGAAATTTCCTGGTGGACGGTACCGGTGTGTGTGCGTGCGTGCGTGTGTGCGTGTGTGTGCGTGTGTGTGTGTGTGTGTGTGTGTGTGTGTGTGTGTGT
>NC_091578.1:22017790-22020290 GCF_042767895.1 Penaeus vannamei | reverse complement strand
AGAGAGAGAGAGAGAGAGAGAGAGAGAGAGCGTTAGCGTGCGTGCTTGCGCATTTGTGTACTTGCTTGCGTGCGTGCTTGCGCATTTGTGTACTTGCATACATTCTCATCCGTGTGTGCGTTCGTGCGTGCGAGTAAACGTAAAGGCAGTGACACGGTGAAATGCTTTCGAAATTTCGAAATTCGCGCAACGAATTATCTCGTGAAGGAATATCCCTCTCGCTCATCTGCCTCGTTCGCGGACTTCATGCGCGCAGTTGGTCGCGCGGTTCGGCTGATCGCACTTGAGGGACAGGGCGGGGGCGGGGGAGAAACTTCTGGTGAAGGAGAAAAGAGGAGGAGGAGGAAGAGGAGAGGGAGGGAGGAGAGAGAAGAAGAGGAGAGAGAGGGAGGGGGAGAGAGGGAGAGAGGAGAGAGGAGAGAGAGAGAGAGAGAGAGAGAGAGAGAGAGAGAGAGAGAGAGAGAGAGAGAGAGAGAGAGAGAGCGAGAGCGAGCGTGCTTGCGCATGTGTGTACTTGCGTGCGTGCGTGCTTGCGTTATACTTGCTACATTCTCATCCGTGTGTGCGTTCGTGCGTGCGAGTAAACGTAAAGGCAGTGACACGGTGAAATGCTTTCGAAATTTCGAAATTCGCGCAACGAATTATCTCGTGAAGGAATATCCCTCTCGCTCATCTGCCTCGTTCGCGGACTTCATGCGCGCAGTTGGTCGCGCGGTTCGGCTGATCGCACTTGAGGGACAGGGCAGGGGGCGGGGGGGAGAAGCTTCTAGTGAGAAAAAGAGGAGGAGAGAAGGAAGAGAGGAGGGAGGGAGGGAGGGAGAGAGAGAGGGAGAGAGAGAGGGAGAGAGAGAGGGAGAGAGAGAGAGGGAGAGAGAGAGGGAGAGAGAGGAGAGAGGGAGAGAGAGAGAGAGAGGGAGAGAGAGAGAGAGAGAGAGAGAGAGAGAGAGAGAGAGAGAGAGAGAGAGAGAGAGAGAGAGAGAGAGAGAGAGAGAGAGAGAGAGAGAGACAGACAGACGAGAGAAAGAGAAAAGGAGAAACAGAGAAACAAAAAAAGAAGAGAAAAAGAGAAAGAACAAAAAAGAGAAAAAAGAGAAACAGACAAAGAGCCAAACAGGCAAACAAACAGACAGACAAACACGAAGAACAAGCGAAAGCAAACCAAACCCCAAGCCACAAAAGCCCAGAAGCCCAAAGCCCAAAGCCCCCAGGGAAACTGGCGCCACGGGGAGGCGAGGGGGGCCCGGGAACCGCCCAAGAATACCCCATGATGCAACCGGCACCTCATCGACATAATTCCTCCATCGTGCCAGTTGAGGAGGCGGGGGCTCGTGGCACCAGAAACATTTCTCGTCGGTGGCACTTACGCTGGCTGCGCGCGGAGGCGTTGGTAGTAGTTGCAATACCACATATGTCCCGTATGTGGTGTTTGTAGTGTGTCTGGTGCGTATTAGGGTATGCGATCTGCTTACATATGCATTTATACACACACACACACACACACACACACACACACACACACACACACATTTAAATATACATGTGTAAATCCTCTGCCCCCATTTCCCACCCTACTCCAGCCACCCGCCCTCTTTCCCTTTCCGCCTCTCTTTTTCCATTTCTTTTCAGCCCATTCCTCATCTTCCCTTCTCTCCCTCTTCCCTCTTTCCCATTCCTCCTTCCTTCCCCCCATACACACTTCTTCTCACCACCAGCGTCTCTCGCTCCCCTTTTCCCATTCCCGTCCGTCCACCACCCTCTAACCATTCCCCTCACCCTCCCTCCTTTCATTTCTTCACCCCACCCTCCCCCTGGCGCCCCTCTCTATCCCTGCCTCCTCCCTCCACTTCCACCCCACCCACCCACCCCTGGCTCCCCTCCCTCCCTCTACTTACCTCCTCCACCTACCTCTCTTCCTCCATTTCCCTTCTCCCTCCTCCCCTTCTCCACTTCCTCCTCCCTCCTTTCCCTCCCCCTTCCCTCCTATCCCTCCTCCCCTTCTCCACTTCCTCCCTCCCCTCCCTTTTCCTCCACTTCCCTCCCTCCCCCTCCCCTTCTCCACTTCACCCTCCCCCTCCCTTTCCCTCCACTTCCCTCCCCCTCCCTCCTTTCCTCCACGCCTACCTTATATTCCCCTCACACTGCCTTCCATTTCTGTCTCATGACGTGTCTGTCCCCACGGGTCGTGTCACGTCACTGGGAGTTTGTGTTAATATAATAAAAGACATGATTACCTGGCCATTATGAGGGAATGCATTTTGTGATGACTCTGGGCGGGTGATGACGAAGGTGATGGAGGTGATAGTGTTGAGATGTTCTGTGTTGCTGGTGGTAGTGGCAGTGGTGGTGGTGGTGGTGGTGGTGGTGGTGGTGGTGGTGGTGGTGGTGGTGGTGGTGGTGGTGATGGTGGTGATGATGCACTGACGTTTTGTTTTTAATGGTGATGAAAATTGATAACGATAATGAAATAGATAATAACGATAATAAAAAAATTACTTCAGTT
>NC_091578.1:22006078-22008578 GCF_042767895.1 Penaeus vannamei | reverse complement strand
CGAAAACGGAGACCCGAAGCTCATCTTACCGAAAACGAGGAAGTATCGCCGTTTTTTTCTTCTTCTTTTTCTTCCTCTCTTGATTTCATTTTTGCTTCTGCCTCTGTTTCTCTTTCTTCTTTTTCTTCATCTCTTGATTTCATTTTGCTTCTGCCTCTGTTTCTATTTCTCTTCCTTCGTCTTATCTTTTTTTTAAATTGTTTCCTTTCCCCCACTTACTATCATTGTTATTCATATTTTTATCCGCATTAGTATTATCAGAAAATGATCGTTTCCATTGTTATTCTAATTATCGTTGCAATTATCATCGCTATTCTAATGCTTCACTTCGTATTTATCATCATCGTTTTCTTTCACCTTCCCCTTCACTTGATACATTTCTTCATGTTCTGTTGTTGTTGTTGTTGTTTTTCTTTTCTTTCTCCTTTTCTGACCTTTTTGCGGTTTATTCTTACAGCGATAAGAATTATTAGCGTCATCATTACCATTGCTATCATTATTGTTATCTTGCTAGTACTTCACTTTTTTTTCGTTATCTTTATCTATTTTTTTCTTTTTCTATTTCTCATTCTCATTCTTCTTTGGCTGTTGCATTTGTTTTCTTGTCCTTCCAATTATTCTTTATGAATTGCATTTTCATCTTTATTATCATCATCGCCATTATTATCACTATCATTACTATAATTACCTATACTCTTACTACAAGTCCTACTAATAATACTAGCATTATTATTATCACTATTATCATCATCATTATCGGTATCATCGTTATCATTAATATTAATATCATCATTATTATTACTCTGATCAAGATAATGATCACTATAATTGTCATCATTTCCGTTATTGTGGTCATCATCAATTAACATCACCATCATCACTTTTCCCCTACTTCCCAGTCCCTTCTATCCTCTGCCTCCAAATCACCATATAAATCTCTTTTAACACACCCATAAAAAATAAATAAATAAATAAAATAAAAAAACAAAAAAATAAATGCACTTTCGAAATTCATGTTAACGTTAATGCTGATGTCCATTCGTTCGTATTTATGCATCAATCTCTCGGTAAATATAGTGAAAGTTGCAAAAGGATAAGTCAAAATAAGCAAGTGGTTTCGAAAGAACTGTTCTAGGGAGAAAACAGAAATAGAGAGAATAGCAAAAAAAAAAAAAAAAAAAATATATATATATATATATATATATATACATATATATATACATATATATATATATATATATATATATATATATATATATATATATATAGAGAGAGAGAGAGAGAGAGAGAGAGAGAGGGGGGGGTGAAGGTGAGAGGAATAAAAGAGAGAATGTAACTGCACCCTTGTGTGCGCGTGTACATTTGCGTGCGCTTGTATGTGCATTCCCAGAGCAATAATTTAATATACAAAGCAAAATACAGAGTAAAAGTTATATTTCCCTTCATAAACCAGTCTAAACCTCTATTTCACATTAAGTTATCAACCTGTTAATAGGCTCCCTTACAAAAGAAAAAATAAAAATAAAAAAAATCATATACAATCACATTATTACGAAAGAAAAGGAAAAGAGAATAACAGAAAATAAAACCACAGCAAAACACACGCAAAAAACGCCATAGAGGCAAGAGCAAATAAGGACGCGACCAAACGGAATTACCTCACGCACCTTCAACGCCCCCTATCACTCTCTTACCCCCAATTCAACAGGCAATGGTCGCGAAAATCACCCTTATTTCACCACACACTAGTCAATAGGTGTGATTCTCCGTCTGGCTCACCTCTCACTTTACTTGCCTGTTTGTTTGCCTCTGTTCCTGTTCCTTCTTCTCATTCTTAATTTTTCATTCTCTCTCTCTCTCTCTCTCTCTCTCTCTCTCTCTCTCTCTCTCTCTCTCTCTCTCTCTCTCTCTCTCTCTCTCTCTCTCTCTCTCTCTCTTTCTCTCCTGCCCCCCCTCTCTCTCTCCTCCTGCCTCCCTCTCTCCTTTCCTCTCCCTCCTCTCTCTCTCTTCTCTCTTCTCTCTCTGCTCCTCCTTCCTCCTGTCTGTCTGTCACCCACATTCTTACCCTCACCCCTCTCTCTCCCTCTCTTGTTGGGTTCATTGCGAATTAACTTGGTATACACAGTACAAAATCCAGAATGCAGGGAGGAAGAGGAAGTATAGTGAGACAGGGAGACACTCCAAAAAAGAGAGAGAGAGAGAGAGAGAGAGAGAGAGAGAGAGAGAGAGAGAGAGAGAGAGAGAGAGAGAGAGAGAGAGAGAGAGAGAGAGAGAGAGAGAGAGAGAAAAGAGAGAGTAACCCACTACGATAGAGATGAGAGGAGAGACAACCCCAACACGATACATCCCACGAAAACCGCCTCTACCACAGAGCAGCATAAGACTTATATTAGCCCGACACATATTCATTAACACTGAGAGAGAGAGAGAGCACACACGCACACACACACACGTACGCACGGACACGTACTTGTTGAGCAACAAACAACATTTTGAAGTG